>NW_008355774.1:168934-189896 GCF_000622305.1 Nannospalax galili
GCTCTTCCATGTGTGAAATTTCTCTTCATGAATAGCAACCAGAGCTTCAGGTCAGAAGCAGCAGTGGTTGGCAGTGGGTGGTATCAGGGTGGATGTGGATGGGCGCCTTCAAAGGAGACCATCTCCTTGTTTAATATAGTGAAGTGTCACCTTGGAGCCAAAGTGAATAAAGTAATTCCATCGCCTGGCTGCAGGCAGACAGTGGGGACGCCTTCAGAATGCAAAGAAAAGCTCCTGTGGGGAGAGCCCAGAAGTGCCAGCAGTGCTCTGACCTTGCTGTGGACTCCTTCCAGAAACATTTCTTCTTGGCATCCTGCCCCACCATCGAACCAACCCACTCTTCACTTTATTCTAGATGTAAGAGAGAGATGTCAAATAGGGAAAAAAAAAAAAAAAAGGTGGGGCTGAGAGGTGTTGTGTTCCACTGTCCTGTGTGTCTATATCTTTACAGCTAAATGAAAAGAGAAGCCAAAGGTGAGGTCAGAGAATGCCTGGGGTGTTCAGAGGCACAGGCAGACACCTCCACTCTATCATGTGGCGCTGTTCCCCTCAGCAGGCCTCACGGTGGAGGGCCTCATCTGAGAATGTCTGGGGAAACCCCAGAACATGCTGGTCTGATGACCTCATCCATCCTGGTCTCTGAGGGCTCAGGACAGAGGGACAGCTATGGTTGGGCATCTGTGGTCACCCAGAGAACACTCTTGAAAGGCCATAAATGCTAGGATATGAACAAGAAATATGTGAGCATCAGATAGAGCGAGAAGAGGAGGATGGGGAGAGCATGGAGACCCTTAGGTATGACCAAGCAGCATGAGAACAGGTGGGACTAGGTCTACCCTTGGCATGTTATCTTACTTCACCCACAGAGTTCCTTGGCAATAGTCACTGTCCCTTAGGGTCCTGCAGAGGCAGATCAGGGTAGGTGTCAGCACTCCCTAGGGACATTTGGACATACTCCCTAAGTCCCCAGGGAAGCTAGGGAAAGGGAAGCAAGCCTGTGGGGTAAGGATAAGAATCCCAAAAAGAGAACTGGGCATGGTGGCACATGCCTTTAATCCCAGCACTTGAGATAGAAGCAGGAGGATCTCTGTGAGAGCCAGGCCAGCTAGATCTACATAGTGAGTTCCAGACCAGGAACAAAACAAAACAAACAAAGAATCCAAGAAAAGGGCTGGAGAGATATTCAGCAGTTAAGAATATATACTGCTCTTGCAGAAGACCTGAGTTTGGTTCCTAGCACCCAAGTCAGGTGAATCACCACTGCTTGTAACTCCAGCACCAAAGGATCAAGACACCCTTTTCTAGTTTCAGCAGGCACCTGCACTCGTGCACAAACCCACATGCATACATAATTTAAAAATAAAAAGATCTTCAAAAAAGTGAATCCCAGAGAAAAACCCAAGGCTGTGAATTGGGGAGAGGGATAGGTGGTACTGAGGTCTATCTAAGAAGGTTTCCTTCTCCATCCCCTGCCCAGGGAAAGGAATGTGTTAGAAAGCCTGTTTTTCAGATCATCCCAGTTTACAGGCCTCTCCCAACTCTCACAGTAAAGCTGGAAAGGTGACCCCTTGGAGCTTGGTTTGATTCATGAGTGTGGCAGGCCTGGGATCTCTGTATGACAGGCTTAGGGAAGGATATTCCCAGGTGTCAAAGATTCTGTCCATGGAATACAGGGTCCCATCTCTGATGAGTCAGGCCAGCTCTGATTACCAGCTCTGATGATCACAGCTTGGGCCAGGCCCTCACATTTAGAAGAAAGATCCAGGCACTCCAATACCCCATTAACTTGGGAAGCAGAAAGAATCACAGGAGGGCCTCCCCCTCATGTTCCCCATATGAGGTTTCTACCTGTGCAGCTGGGCTCGGGACAAGAGGAGAGCTGGGATGTGGCTGATCACTAGTAAGACCAAGAGTTCATCAAGCTCCTCACAGGTCTCTGAATTCTGAGTGAACCTTCTGAGCAATGTCTCTTGGTGGACCCATGGTAGGGATGCTTGGATCCTTTCAGTGGCCTAAATGTAACAACAGCAAACATTCCCCCAAATGAATAAACAGGCCAGTTCAAGGGTTGTGGAGAGACTGAGAATCTATATGGTGGGTGGTGGGGAGCTCAGAGAGAGGCTGAGACCCTTTCTTGCCTCTTGCAACACCCAGCTGAAGAGAGAAGGTACCAGGCCCTCTGTCTCTGAGGGATAGTTCACTGAAGCTGTCAGACATATTGCCATGTGGTCTCCAGCCCAGACCTCCCCACCAGAGGCATTGCCAGGCCTGGAGCAGGACTGGAAGGTCATGGGTCAAGTACTGCTGCCTCCACCATCCCGACTCCTCTCTGAGCACCAGACCCGTCTGTGCCTTGCTCCATCATGTGGCCCTGGTGGGCCTGAAGATCCTACTGAGAGTTCAGATCTGACCACACCTCACCCTTAGCCATCTTTCTCACCTTTCCTCTCCATTATTCCTTCCAGGTGGAATCCTGGCCAGTCCCCAGGGCTGAAAGGCTTAGCAGAGGCTGTACTTTGGGCTGGACTCCACTTGGTGAGGCCATTCATGTTCCCTCACCTGCCATTGTCAGTCCAGTCCAGCTGGATGTTCCTACAAGCACCTCTACAGCCCACGTTTATACTACAAAGGGATGAGGTAGATGCTCTCAGCTACTGAGACAAGAGTCCTTGGCATGTGGCATCCTTCCTTCCTCAGACCTCACTCAGAGTCCACGGAAGTAAGCAAGCTTCTCTGTGTGCCTCACAATACACGAGAGGGCTTCAGGGCCAAGTCTGTTGGGTCAGAGAAAGGGTTCTGACCAGGTTGCTCCCAGGCCCCAAAGTTTCAGTCAGGGAAGGCTGCCTAGAGGAGGCAGAGGGACAGGCCCCAGTTACCTTTCCTTTCTTCTTTCTGGGCCAGGACCTGGATTGTTGGTCAGGAGGTGGCAGCCTTTTCTCACCACTCATTCTGTGGATGTGGTTGTGGTCATGACTACCTATGACTTTTCCCAAGAAATCCTATGGAAATTATCTCTCCCAGCAGGCACAGAGGCATCCAGGAGATGCCACATTCTGGTCAGATCTTCATGTATTGGCCACATGGGCTTCCCTTCTCTGAGCCAGCTGAAAGCCTAGCATGATAGATTCCTCACTCCCAGCCTGGGGACTAGTTTCTCTAGTTTCAAACTATAGCCATTCCTCAGGCTGTAGAGTCCTTTGGGTCTAAAGCTGGGGGTGAGTGCTTATCCCTCAAAAGGTGTCTTAGGAAAGGAATTTTATGAAGTTATCTTAGGATCCTAGCCCCTTCTAGCTTGGAAGGGGCAGGGTGGTGGGTTTAGGAGGAAACCTGCCTCCTTGACACTCAGGTACCACCTCTGCTCATCTGGCTAGATGACAGAAGTGCTTAGCCAGCAGCTGGAGGTTGGATGAAGGCCTGGAGTCCAGCTGCAGGCACTGGCAGAGCTGGAACCTGGAGTACACCCTTTTTCCAGAGACACATTCCTACTGGAGGTCATAGCAAATGAGGAGCTGTCCTGTATCTGGAGCCACTGGCAGGGAGGCATGTAGAGCACACACAGTCCTGGCCTTGTTTTACCCACCTGGGGACCTTCCCCTGGTCATTCCTCACCTGGCTGCTTTTTCTGACCCCTCAATGCACTCATCCTTGGTCCTCCAGACTCATCTGCCTTTTATTTATTCATTTATTTATTTATTTATTTATTTATTTATTTATTTATTTCTGGAGCCACTGGCAGGGAGGCATGTAGAGCACACACAGTCCTGGCCTTGTTTTACCCACCTGGGGACCTTCCCCTGGTCATTCCTCACCTGGCTGCTTTTTCTGACCCCTCAATGCACTCATCCTTGGTCCTCCAGACTCATCTGCCTTTTATTTATTCATTTATTTATTTATTTATTTATTTATTTATTTATTTATTTATTTATTTATTTTAATGTATTTTAATTATATATACCATATATATATATATATGTGTGTGTGTGTGTGTGTGTGTGTGTGTGTGTTCCACATGCATGCCTGGTGCCCACTGAGACCAGAATATAGGGCATCAGATCTCCTAGAACTGGAGTTACAGACAGTTGTGACCCACCATATGGGTACTAGGAACCATACCTGGGTCCCCTACAAGAGCAGCCAGTGCCTTAACTGCTGAGCCATCTCTCCAGCCCATCACCTGCTTTTTAATCTTTGACCCAGTCAATAGGTTCTCTCTTTTTTCTAAAAGAAGGCAAAATGAAGCTTGGCATAGTAGTACCCACCTCTAGTTTCAGCACTCTAGAGGTAGAGACAGTAGGAGTGTGAGTTTGAGGCCCAGCTAGGCTACAGTGGCAGGAAGATCCTATTTAAAAGAAGACAAGGAGGAGCTAGACATGATGGCACATGCCTTTAATCCCAGCACTTGGGAGGCAGAGGCAGGTGGATTTCTGTGAGATGGAGGCCAGCTTGGTCTACATAGTGAGTTCTGGGCCAGCTGGGGCTACAGGGAGACCCTGTCTCAAAAAATAAACAAACAAGAAAATAAAAATACAAAGAGGAAGACAGAAGGAGAAGGAGGAAAGTGCTAGGCTTGATGTCTGAGAGTAGCTTCTCATGGGAACCACCAACCTCTTGCCCTGTTGCATAGTATCTTCTACATGCTGTGTACTCCCTCCTATCCCCTCACTCAGTCCTTGTATAACCATTAACTCTTTT
The DNA here is from genome assembly GCF_000622305.1 of Nannospalax galili. NCBI lineage: Eukaryota > Metazoa > Chordata > Mammalia > Rodentia > Spalacidae > Nannospalax > Nannospalax galili. Next base: position 173,627 of record NW_008355774.1, read on the forward strand.
GTCAGAGAAATCACGGGGTGTTAGAGAGATAGGGGAACTAGCCCTAGGGTCACATAGCTGTGAGGCAGGATAGCAGGGAACAGTTTGGGAACAGGGCTGGCTCTCAGTCCAGCTGATTCCCAGAATGTTGCTGATTTCTCAGTCCCTCAGGACATTTTCTAATCAGATTGTCTTGCTCATGGAGACCCCATCAAAGAGATAAGACCCCCTACCTTTGGTCCAGGTAAGAATGAAAAGGCACTCTGCAAGCAGATCTGGATGGAGAAGCAGAATTCATATTTCACCTATGTTCCTTAAAATGGGGAAACACAAATGTCTACGGTGCCCTTCAATTCAAGCACATGGAGTAAGTGTTGGCAGTAGCTTTAGCTGGTAACTCAAGGCATTTGAGTCATGTACAGTGGAGGGTATGCTGAGCCCAGTCACCTAGGGCTCCTCCAGAGGGCAGAGTATCACCCACACTGCGGAGGAGATACAGACCCATAGACTGGGACCATTAAACTCTCAGCTGGGTTAGGGCCTTCTACACTATTCCAGACAGGAGCCTCAGATGAACTCCAGAGATAGGAGGGCGCTGGAATCTGACAGTTCCCCAGCAGACATTCAGAATCCATTCTGCCTTATAGCTTCTGATATCAACCAAGCTGCCACCTGCTGGCAGTGCCAGGCACTTTGTCTCAACCAGGTCACCTGTTGGGTGACCCAGGAGTTGTCCTCTGCTTCTATCCTCTAATCTCACCTATCATCTCCTCTCCCCTCAAACCAGGCTCTGACATGGAGCTCACCTGGCAGGAACATCCACTCCCAGAGGCTAGCACTGCATGGCCATGAACTAAAGTACAAACCCCTTACCTTCATGCCCTAGATGCCTCACTCACCTCACCCTCTTCCTGTCTCCACTATTCAGGCTCCTCTTGGTCAGGGCTGAGTAGGCCCTGCACTACTCTCCTTCCAACAGCCCGAAGGCCCCAGAGAGTCACAAAATGGGCCAAACCCTCCCTGACTGGAGCTCACAAAAAGGCTCGTTCCCCAGAGGAAGCTGGGAATACCAGATTATGAGAGATTTAAGAGATTTATCAATATCTCAATACTAGGTCAGTAAAAGGACACTCTGAAGCCTGGGTGAAGGAGGAGGGCAGGATTCATGCCAAGTGAGAGTTTATGAACATCCTGGGTTCTCACAGAGAGAACCAGAGCCCATTAAAAGCCCCCAGCAACCCAATGAGCTTTACTTGTGCATCTAGATTACAGATGGAGAAGCACAGAACACTAGGAGTGCTTAGAACACAGTAGGGCCTGAACTTGACCTCAGGTAGCTTAACCCCAGCGCTTAGTACCAAAATTCCCAAAGAAGGAAAAACAGAGTTGCCCCCTCCTCTCCCTAAGTCATTAGTTCTCTTTGACCACTCTTGACTCGACTCATCCACACCAGGCCCTCTGCTGGACTCTGGTGCTGAAGGATACTTGGGGCTAGCTTTCTAAGAATCCCACCTGTTGGGAGAGTCAGGACAGCAAGACTATTAGCAACAGAAGCATTTCTTATGAGGAAATGAGGAAAGATAGAGGTAAAGTCACAGGAGAGATCAGAGGACTCCCTGATGGTGCAAGGATTTTGTCATTCTAGACCTTGTACTGGATTGAATTAGGTTTGATATAAGGCCATGGGGGTTATTTACAATGGGGTCAACAGCATGGTATAAGGGATGACAAGCTATCTTAGAGCCAGACCATTAACAATGGCAATCTCACCAGTGGCTCCTGGAAACATGAAGCACTTCACTGTGTTGGGCCCCCACCACCTGACATTCTGCCTCCGTTCCCAAGTCCCCTTGCCTAGGACCAGTACTGGTAAGTGTGGATCTATTGCACACTGCTCTGAGACCACACCTGTGTTCCCTCCATCCAAAGGGGCCTACAAAGTCTGTTCTCACCCTCCAAGTTGTGACTGCCCCAAGTCTAGATGAGTGAGATGAGAAAGATGTCCTTGGCCAAGGGAAGCAGGGGAGCTGTTTGGAGTCGTTCCTACTGTGACCACCAGGTGGCACTATAGGCCCAGATCATTGGGGTTGATAGGTAGAGTGGATGTGATGGATGAATGTGAGAGGTGTAGCTGGGAGTTGGGATGCCCTGACTGAAATTTAGCCTTCAGGTGGTTTTTTTGTTTGTTTGTTTGTTTTTGTTTTTGTTTTTATTTTTTCAGTAATCCAGGGGTTGGGACAGCTGGTGCACTGGAGCTGTCTGCATTATCTTCCAGGAGCAGGTCTGGAGTTGGGGCTGGGTCAGAGTTGGTCACTGTTGAAACCTGAGCCATCAGAGCGGAACCTGGCACATAGTAGGTGCTTAGGGATATTTACTGAATCGAGTATTGGATAAGTAGTTCTTGCCTCATGGGAAGTAAATGAGCTACCCCATTGAAGCTGAGTGACTTGTCCTAGGTCATGCTGGATCCAGACTTAGCTTTTCTGGACTTCTGTACCAAACTCTGAATAGGTCTTTTATCCCTGCATGCTGCAGAGTTGATCCTGCCTGAGCCTGAGCTCTGATGGGTCCCTGCCTATCAAAAAGCTTCCCTTTCATTTAGCTCCTGCATCCTCACACATGAACAAGCAAGATGGGGGTATTTGCTGACTGGGATGACTGAGCTGTGTGCCCAAGGAGGACAGAAACTGTGTCACCTCCTCCCTGTATATCACCTGAAGTGAGGCAGACAGCAGCAAGCAAGCATCTGCCAAAGCCATGGCACGATCAGTGTGCAGAAGGCAGCCTGGCACCAGAGGAGCCAAGATGGGCTGAGGTTTCCTGAGTCTCATTTTAGAATCAGCTTTGCTATTCTCTCCAGGTGCCAGTGCCAAGTGTCTCAGATACCCTTTCACAAGGACCTTGTGGAAACTGTACTTTCCTGAGTGTCCCTTACTGTGTGAATAATATGATCTAAGTCCTACTTTAGCACCATGAGATCCCAATGAAGTCCCTGAACCTCTTGCCTCAGTTTCCTCATCTGTTCACCCTGATCAATAGGATTAAAAGTGCTCATATTTGTAGAGAACTTGAACAGCACCTGACATGTAACAACATTAGGTATTTACTAAAAAAAAAAAAAAAAGTGTCCAAAGAGTGGCCCGGGGTGTGTGTGTCCTGGAGCTTTCTCAAGATTGAGGCCTCTGGGCCACATTCAGCCTCGGTTTTTGGAAAGTCCTGAAGTCCGCTGGGCTACAAATTCCCCTAGTTCTGGATCACACTGTAGGCTTGACCTCTGTTCTAACTCTCCCAGGTGGCTCGAGTTCAAAGGTGGCCTCTCACCAGCACTTGGGAGGTTAAGGCAGGAGGATTGAAAGTTCCAGGCTAGCCTGAAATACATAGTGAGACCCTGTTTCAGAAAAAAAAAAAAAAAAAAAAAACAGGTGGAGGGGAGTCAGGAGATATAATTTAGTAGTAGAGTGTTTACTTAGGATGCATAAGGCCCTGGCTTAGATCCCTAGCATTTCAAAAATAAAAGGTAGTCTCTGCCCAACAGAGAGTGTGGTTCCCCCAAGTTCCTCAAGGCCAGGCAGGGAAGTCTCCTGTTGGGGACTCAGACCTGGCACCTCTTGGATCCAGCCTTGGGTCACAAGACCATTGGAGTATTTTTCCACTGGTAAGAATGGGGTCGCTAAGATTCTTGAAAGCTGGTAAATGCTAGAGGCTACTCAGATGCTTCCCCCCATCTTTCCTAATACAACATTCACAGAAGGGCCTCAGCTCTCTGGTTTGGGATATCCACTGTCTTCCCAATCCTTAGGCCAGAAGCCAGGCCTTGCCCAGCCCAAAAGGTCAGTCACTCTCTCCCTTAAAGTCTAGTAGGCATGTGTTGTATGCCCTTCCCTGAGTCTCCCAGCCTCCCTTACCATGCTCTACCCCATTTTTCCCTCCCAGGCTATCCTCCGCTCACAGGCCTGCGAGCCTACAAAGCTGCAGTTCAGAAAGAGCCCAGTCTGGCCTCCAAGGCCCCCCATTTGCTGCTTCCCATTGTACCCAAGCCATCTGCTCCTAGAGTAGCCATACTCTGCCTTTGCCCTCTCACCCTTCTGCCTGAGCTTTGGTCACTTCTCACCCTGCCCCCTGGCCAGGCCTTGGCCCTGCTGGGCAGTGGTCTCCTTCCCCACCCTCCACCCAGCTCTCTGGCAATTACTCAGGTGATTAATTTGGCAATTAATTTAGTAATTAATCGTGCTCTGGCTGTTCAGGATGCTCTTCTTTTGCTAGCCTGGCCTGGAATATAGATCTGCTTGGTTCTACTTTCCCTGGGGGTGGGGGATGCTGAGTGCTGGAAACAGGAGGGACCAGGCCTATTCTGAATGCCCCAGGCAATACCAGGCATACAGCAGCTGCTATAAAGATATTCCAGATGCTATTTATTAGGGAAAGACCCAGTCCCACCTCCAGAAACTTGGAGGGTGCCCTAAGACATGCGTTAGCTCTGCTTCTCATCCTGTCTCCAGATGTGGGAACTTATAACCTCTACCGCAGTTCCATCACCATCCCAGTTTCCATTCACCCCTCTGGAAACTTCTTGAAATGTCCTGAAAAAGCCAAGCACTGATACAGAACCGTAAGTCTAGTCCTCCGTGGATCCTCAGCCCTCCAAGGCCTCCTCTGCCTGAAAGAACATCTTGGTAGAGACCATTTCAGACCAGCTTTGATCAACATCAGGACTTGGTGGTAGAGGGGAAACTGAGTCCTGGTGCCTAGTGGCATTTGTGGGCCAGGTCCAATCCAGCTGGCCCTGACCTTGCTGTGAGCTCCAATGGGGCTAGCCACCATATGGTGGCCTGCACTAACAGCCACCAGATGTACTGCCAAGATAGGATCCCTGTGGAGCCAGTCCTGTGGCATTGATTGAAATGCCCCCCCTGCCAATTATGATTTTTAAAGAAATGCATAATGATCCCTAATTGGTACACTCATTAAGTGCCAATTAAACACTTAAGTATTTCTTACAAGTTTAACACATTAATAAGGCAGCTCATTACATGGTAACGAGATTTATTTCTCATATTCAGTATATTGTTTCACCATCACTGATGGTGGAGTTATTTTGAAAAACATGGCATCTCAATGATTACACATATGCCTTCCCACCCTGCCTCAACCATTCCTATAAGCCACCTGTCTTGGTCTCTGGTGCTGGTCCCTGGGTCCTCCTGGTTTCTTTTTTTAAAATAATTGTATCTATTATTTTTGTTTTATTTTATGTGTATGAGTGTATTGCCTGCACATATGTAAGTGCACCCATGTCATGAAGTGCCCACAGAGATCAGAAGAGGGTGTCAGATCACCTGGAACTGGAGTTATGGACAGCTGTGAGCTGCCATGTGGGTGCTGGAAACTGAACCTGGGTCCTCTGCAAGAGCAATCAATGCTCTTAACCACGGAGCCATCTCTCCAACCCCCCTGCCTCTTTTTTTTTTTTTTTTTTTTAAGATTGTATTAGTGAGCGCTGGAGAGAGGGGTGCAATTTATTAGATTGGTTTACAGGATAGGGTCCCAGTAGTCCAACAATGGCACACCACTTTGGAAAGACTGAGAATCCGGTAGTTGTTCAGTCCATGAGGCTGGATGTCTCAGCAATCCTAGTCTGGCACTGAAGGCCCGGAGGATTCCTGGAGATTCGCTGGTCTCCAGTCCAGGTTGGAACCTGAAGAAGTCAATTCTGATATCAGCAAATGAATGCCACAGCAGCAAGATAGATAAACTCACCAAGGAGAGTGAAAACAAGCAGGTAAAAAGCAAAGCTCCCTTCTACCATGTCCTTTTATATAGGCTACCACCAGAAGGTCCTGCCCACATTTGGGATGGGTCTTCCAGCTTCAAACAATTTGATCAAGAAAGTACCTCAGATTTTAGTTAATTCCAAATCCAGTCAAGTTGACAACCAAGATTAACTATCACACACATTGATTTACTTTAGTTTATATGTATGAGTGTTTTGCCAGCATGTAGGTAAGTATACCTTGTACATACAGTACCCCCCTCAGAGACCAGAAGATTCCCTGGAACTGGAGTTATAGGTGGTTATGAGCCACCATGTGAGCGCAGGAACCAAACAAGAGCTGCAGGTACTCTTAACCGTGGAACCACTTCTCCAGCCCCTCCCTGGCCCCTATTGGTCCAGCTTCCCAAAATGAGTCAAGTAGACCACTTTCTTCCCAAGTCTGGAAAGACTAGAGTTGAACTGTGCAACAGGGTACAATATGGAGGGCTTCAAGGGTCAAGAGCCCTATAAAACTTCTGTCCATTTAGCCAACTTTGCACTCCAGAGGTTCTGGAGTTGGGAGTGGGAACACTTCCTGCTTTCAGCCACCTGGTAGAGCCAGCCCATCTTGGGAACAGTACTACACTGATGACTAACACTGTGAAGGCAGGAGCACAGCAGCCAGAGGAGGACAAGGAGGTCTTTTGAGGCTGTACCCTGGGGTGGGCAAAGGGTTGCAGGAAGAGGGAACTATACTGAAGCCAGGGGTCTGGAAAAGATTATAGAGTTTAGAAGAAGGGCTATGACAGGAGCATACCCTCAAAAGCCATGGAGAAATCTGACCTCCATCCAGAGGGCAGTAGGCAACCACAGAATGTTTTGAACAGAGAAAAAAATAAGTGACTAGATGCCTTTAGAAAACTCAAGTGGAGGATGGATTGGGAGGACCCAAGGGAATAAACACAACCCCTGGTAAATTCCTGGGCACTGGACTGTAGAGTTAGGTGAATGCCACCTGTGCAGTTCAGCTTCCTGGGACAGGACAGCAGAGATGGAGGAGGTTGAAAGGTCTGGAGGACAGCCACAAGCTTTGCACTGTCTTCTTTTATTATTTATTTACTTATTTATGTGTGTGTTGCATGCACATGTGTGTGCAGTTGCATGTGCTCATGTGCCTATGTACGGAGGCCAGAGGAGGATGTTGGGTGTCCTGTTCCATCACTCTTTAGTTTATTCCCTTGAAACAGAGTCTCTCCCTGAACCTGGAGCTCAACATATTTCAGCTGGGCTGGCAGCCAGCAAGCCTCAGTCATTTCTTGTCTCTACCCACCTCCTAAGAGCTGAGGCTGCAGGTGCTGGGGATGTGAACTCAGGTCCTCATGCTTGCATAGCAAGCACTCTTGCCCACTGAGCCATCTCTCAGCTCCAACTGTCTCCTTTAAAACAAGCAAACAAAACAAAAATTCAGGTTAATGTCCTGTAGGTATACTACAGTTTGTTTTTTCTGTCACTGCATGTGGCCCTACAGGCCTTCATGTGTTTTAGTAACTGTAGAATATGTATGATGAGAACGCTCCCTATTACCCAACCAGGCTCCTCAGGGTCTCTGTTTCCAAACAATTACTCCTCAAAACACCACTAGTGAACACCCTTGGGCATAATTTCACATGCATGTGAGTCCATCTGTAGGATAAATTCCTAAAAGTGGGTCAAAAGGTTTGTGCATTTTAAATTTTGACAGGCATTGCCAAATTGCTTTCAAGGAAGTTGCACGATTTTCCTTCTGACAAACAACTCTTAAGTTATGTTTTCCCCCATGGTCAGCAGTGAGTACACAACTGCTCACAGCTTTGCCTATTTAATTGTGTTTCTCTTATAGAGGAATGCAGTTGTACATGCCTTCAAGGGTACATCTTTGGATTTCCTTTGGTGTGAACTATTGTTCATCTCCTTTTCTTTTCCTTCTTTCTTTCTTTCTTTCTTTCTTTCTTTCTTTCTCTGATTTTGATAGAGTCTCATGTAGCCCAGGCTGGCTTCAAACTCACTATGTAGCCTACTGGCCACAAAGGGAGCTTGCACTAGAGGGTTCCAGAATGGGTTGAGGCAAAAGCAAAGGTCTAGAAGCTTCTTAGAGAAACCGTCAGGAGACCAGTGTATTATTGTAATGGTTAATCGTGTGTATGTGTGTGTGTGTGTGTGTGTGTGTGTGTGTGCTGTGTACACATGTGTAAGATATGTTGGTGTTGTGCATATGATACATGCACATGTTTATTCAGGTGTGTATTCATGTGTATCATGCGGATGTTGCACATGTGTGCATGTGCTTGGGAGGCCAGAGGTCAATGTCCTGAGCCTTCCTTGATTGTTTGCCACCTTATGTTATTTTTTGAGACAGAGTCTCTCTGTATCCCTGCCTGGAACTTGCTATGTAGACAAGACTGGACTTGATCTCACAGAGATCTGCCTGCCTCCTGAGTGCTAGGATTAAAGGCATGCACCACCACACTTGGTGTTATTTTTGTTTTTAAATTTTCATTTATTTTTATTTTATGTGTAGGAGTGTTTTGCCTGTACGCAGGTAAGTGCACCACATGTCTATCAGGCACCTGCAAAGACCAGAGAGGGCACCAGATCCCCCAGAATTGGAGTTAAGGACTGATGTTGGCCACCACATGGAAACTGAACCTGGGTCCTCTGGAAGAACAATAAGTGTTCTTAACCATTGAGCCATCTCTCCAGCCCCCTCCACCTTATTTTTTAAATGTGTTTTTATTTTATGGGTGTGAATGTTTTGCCTTCATGTATGGAAGAGCACGTGTGTATCTGTTGCCCACAGAGACCAGAAGAGGGCATTGGATCCCCTGGAACTGGAGTTATGGATGGTTGTTAGCTGCCATGAAGGTGCTAAGAACTTAGTCTGAGTCCTCTGGAAGAGCAGACAGTGCTCTTAATTGCTGAGCCATGCCTCCAGGCACTTTGAGTCAGTGCCTGTCACTGAATCTGGAACTCATTGATTCAGCAGGGTTGGCTGCCCAATGAGTTTCAGGGAATCCATCTGTCTCCACACTCCCAGTCTGGGGTTATAGGCATATGGCACTATGCCCAGTTTTTCATATAGGTGCTGACAATCTAAACTCAAGACTTCATGTTTGTGTGGCAGGTACTTTACTGAGTTATCTATGCACCCCATGATGGTTAATAGTGACTTTCAACTTGACAAGATTTAGAATTCCCTAAGAAACAAGCCTCTGCCGTATCTGTGAAGGTTCCTCCAGAGAGGTTTAACTGAGATAGGAAAACCCACCTGAATGTAGGAGATAACATTCCATGAGCTGGGTCTTGGACTGATTGCAAAGGAGAAAGCAAATACAGCACCAGCATTCATCTCTCTCTGCCTCCTAGCTGCATGTGCAATGTGACCAGCAGCTACCTCATACTCCTGCTGCCATGCCTTCCCACCATGACAGACTGTATTCCTTTTAAAACCACAAGCCAAAAGAACTCATCTTTCCTTAAGTTGTTCTTGTCAGATATCTGGTCACAGCAACAAGAAAATACAACTATACATGATACAATTATGACACAAGTAGCTGTTCAGTAGGCTGAACAGAGCCTTTGGGACTCACTCCAGGTCCTGCAGAGAGAAGATCAGCTTGTGAGATTGGCGAGACATGACAGGTAGGGCCTGGCCAGCCAAACCCACATCCCAATCAATGGCTCTTTCTCCCTCTTCCCCTCCTGTTCCTGCCCTCCTCTCTTCTCTACCACTAAGATCCATTGGATGTGGACCTCAGTGTCCTTAAGGTTCAATAAAGTGTCTCTGATGCTAGTCAAGTCACTTTTTATAGCCTTCTGGAAAGTTCTGGTGGCACCTAGGCTAAGCAAAGTGGAGGCCCAGGATGCTACCTAGAGAAAGAGTCATTGTAATACTATCCTCCTGTGTTTCTGCCTCAATCATTTGTAGTGTCCTTCACCCCACCTTCCTGGAATTGGAGCAACAAGATGCTTTAGGTGTGCTGCCTCTTTCAAACACCAGGTGGCAGCAGTGAAAGCCACACACTGTCTTACTTGATCTCTCTAATGCTGTGGACTTGACCTCCAAAGACTGAGTTTCTCTTGTTGCGCTTGACCAGAAGGAGTAGAAGAAAGATGAATTCACACACCCTACAGCACAGAATCCCTTTCCATCTCAGACAAATGAGGGACCTCTGCCCTGCCTCCTCCCCTAGCACTGCTCTGTAGAAAGAAGCTCTTGGGGCAGAAGCTAGGCTGGAGGAACTACATTTGGGTGGGGTAGGTCTCAGTGGCTTGGCTACATGTATTCCCACATTAACCAGTCCTGCTGATTCTCCAGGAAACAGGAGCTAGGGATGGTGTTAGTGGCTCTGATATGGCCCCTCCATGGCTGAGGCTCAGCTGGGCTCTAGAACTACACTCCCATATGCCAGCAGGACATACCATCCCTCCTCCCCACCCAGAACAGTGTCTCAAAGGATTTATGGATTCTCCCAGCTTCTTGTCACCAACCTCTTCACCTTGACCCAAGCCCTCGATCAGTCAGGCTGCACCAATCTCCTTGTCATATATTACAGCTCCAGACACCTCTCATTTGTCAACATCATGTTGGGGGCGGAGATGGCCTGACTTGATGTCGGCATCCACATACATCCTCTCTGGGCTCCGGCCACAGGGTCTAGCCTAGACAGGATGCTGGGAATCTGTTTTTCTGGGTGTGTAGTGTCCTTAGAGTTCTGACCTTGTAGATTCCCCAACAGCCTAGATCCAAAGCCATAAGCCTCTATGGAGTCTCTCAGAAATGCCCAGCCCATTTCCCTGGCAACAAACCAGAACTAAACTGTTGTTTCCAAGATAGGAAATCAAGGAGGGAAGGAAGAGAGGGGAGACTATCTTCAGTACTAGTTGAAACCCTAATGTCAAAAGCTCTTCATGAGGGGAGAGTACACAGGCGGTTCCAGACTGGGCTGGGGATGGCACAAGCAATGGTCCGGAAGATTCTTAGAGAAAACAGCCAGGAGGCCAATGTGGTGGGGGGGGGGGTAAGAGCAAGAAGGTGACAGGGCAAGGGGGTTGGCCTGGTCTCACCAGTGGAGAAGAGTTCATCTCAGGCAGGAAGGATGGAAGATATGAGAATGGATGAGTGAGTGAGCAAGCAGAGCCTTGGACTCTACTTGCTCTGCCAACAGCCCAGCCCTCACCCTAAAGCCTTTGTGGGGAAGACCTTGGTCCAATTCAGGAATATACCTGGGATAACTGACTATTTCTTACACTGGCAGAGATTTGGTCTACTGGGCAGATGAAAGCCAGCAAGGCCTCAGCTTCCACACCTGTGATACGGCAGGGCCATCCCATCTCCCACCCATACACTTAGGCTCTGTGGAAAATGGCAAACATCTAGGCCGGCTCTGGACAGTGGGATCCCTGCTATCCAGGCAAATCCACTGCAGGAGACTTCTTCAGCTCCCTGGCCCATCCCCAAGTCATCCATCAGGCCTAGTCCTGCTTTACCAGGTCCTGACCCCCACCTGGGACAGGTATCATTTGTCTCCATCAGCTGTTCCCAGCAGCCAGGCTCTCAGTCAACAGGTCTAGCCCCTGCTCTGGGGCTGATGCAGACAGCAGTCCCTGACTCTTGACTCATCATCTAGACTCCCTCAAGGGGGAGGCTACAGCAGGCAAGTCCCTTGTTCAGTTCTGAGGGGCCTAGAGGATACACACACACACACACACACACACACACACACACACCAAGTCTCAAGAGCCCCAGCTTTTAACACCTCAGCACTGCTTGCCCATCGTGTTGGTACTGGGCAAAGCTTGACAAGCAGGACCAGGATCCTACCCCATCTACACAGAACTATATTCTGGTCAAGAGGGACTAGGTTCCCTAGGCACAGTGCCCTGAACAATGCAAGCTCTGGGAGCCCAAGGCCTATACACTAGCCTGTCTTAGAGACTGAGGATGAGTGAGTCCTCAAACTCTCGTCCCAAGAATGCCAGCATGGTACAGGCTCTCTCACTAGACCCACCAGTCCCCACCCGAGCTGGTATGGGCCTGTCTTCACCTGCTGCAAGTGAGAGCCACAGGCACCAAACTGAGTATAGAAGTCTGGGAAAAGCATGACTGAGAGCCCGTGAGGACATAGCTACATAAGGCACAAGTAAACAAGGGTAGCCAAGCTCCACCAGGGCAGGGACAGCCCTTATGGCCTGCATGGACTGACAGCCATGCCTGGCCTGTCAGGGGTTTGGGGATGACTACAGCTATGACTTCTCTTTGCCTGGAGACATCTCTGCACTTGGGGGATCTTTCACATGGCCCTATCCCTCTGGTTCAGCTACCTGGGCTTGCTTAGACAGTCCCTCCTTCCATAGTCTGCTAGGCAGCAGGGATGAGGCCCAACAGGGGCCTTTCTTATTCTTCCCAAGGGCAGAAGGGTTCCCTTAAATAGGGGCTTTCTCTTCTTTCCTCCAGCCTTCCTTCTTTCTGGGTTTCCACTCACAGGTCCAGGACAGGCCCTTAGAGCCCCTAATCCCCACTCTGCCATCAGCGACTCTGAGTCTTTCTCCCCAACCTTATCTGTCTCCTGCAGCCACTGTTGATTCCCCTGTGGCCCAGGCTCTCCCTCCCTCCAGCCCTTGCAGGTCAGGCTGTTGTGTCCTCCCTCCTTACTCTTCCCCACCTCCCATCACCTTCTTCCTCCTTCCACTCTGCTCTCCCCTCCCTCCTGTCAATCTATCCCTCCTTCCTGTCTTCCTCTCCCTTCTCTGCTCTCCATTTCCTCCCCCTCCTTCCTTCCTCCTTTTTTTCTCAGTCTCTCATTTTTCCTCCCCCATCTCTTGGAGAGAGAATAGAGTTGAGGGGCTGTGGACAGCAGCCACTGCACTCACTTGTCCAAGGTCAGCCTTAGAGGACCAGCTGACAAAGACCCCTGGGCCACTTCCTTACAAACCCCAATCTAATCTGGCCAAGTGAGGGAAGAAGGACTAATGACACCCAACAAAGGAGAGGGCCCCAGGCTGTTTTGTTGTGGAGATATGAGGGCCAAGAGGTGGGGGTGGGGTCAGAAGGACAATTACCTGCTGCAAATGTGAGCTGGCCTGGCCTGGAAGGGTTTGCATCTCACCCTTGCAGAGTGTAGTCTTCAGGAATCTAACAGAAGCCTTGCCACACAGTCCCAAAAAGAATACTGAGGGGAGAAAATGTTCTATGATTTCTTTACGTATTGCAAGGTATGTGGCCCATATCTCTGGATTAACAAGAGGAAAGCAGGATGAGTTTATTTAACCAGTATTACATGACATAGGAGCCTTGGGAAAGGCTCAAAGGCCAGGGAAGATAGGGTTTTTATGCTAAATTTGATGAGACATGTGCATAGCTGTGGAGAAATATGAATGAAGAGAAAGGGGTGTGATCTTATGGTAATAAACTAGAGCAACTTGGAGGCCTGAGTTCAGATTTCTTCCTGTGACTCTGTGTGACATTCCTTCCCCATGCCCCTTCCAATTATGGGGCAAGACACCTGTCACATGAAGGTCTTTAAGGGAAAAGAGAATCAGTCAGAGAATGGCCTCTCTAGGTTTTATGACTTGCATGGAAAGAACAGGAATCTATTTTCTATGACCCTTTCAAGAGGAGAGAGAGAGGAGCAGAAGAAAGGAGGGTCTAGAGGGTCAGAGTGACTTCCAAGGAGCCATATTTTGGGAGATCATTTTTCTGAGCCCTAACAATAACATGCATTGAATCCTATTCATTTCATACCCAGATCATCCTATATGTAGCTGTGCTTGAGGCTACCATGCATTTTTCTTAGCTTCCCATCTGTGTGGAGGGAGTGGGGTATCAGCTCAGCCCAGATGGTGACCTAGCTCAAGGTCAACTCCTGCCTCAGCTATTTCCTACCTGTGGTTTCCTTAGCAAGTCATTCACAATTCCCAAAGTCTTACCTTCCTCATCTGGGATGCACCTCTGCCACAGAGCAGATGAGGGCCTCAGCAGTTGCCTGGCACAGGGACTCTGTCTATAGGAGGTGAGACTAGAGTGTCACAGCCAAATGCTACAAGATGAGCCAAGAAAGACAGTGAGCCCCCTCTCCCCAATGAAGTGACATAAGATGTACCCCTGACCTTGCAAAAACAACCAAAGAATACTGGAAGAGAACCTTCTGGCCCTGTGAGGAGCACAGTCAGGATGTGCTGAGGTGGTCAGCTCCTGAGGCTGCTCTCAGTTCCCAGTGTCAAGGGATCCCTCAAGGAGGATAGCTGGATGGTCTGTTGAGATTTGATCATGGAGGCCTGGTATTCAAGACCCAGGCCTGTGACAGCTGATAACAGCTGTTGGCTACAGCTGGAAGCACATCAGCAGGTGGGATGTGGGTAGGAGTATGTGTGGGAGACAGTGTATGTGTGGGTGGGTGTATATGCACAGCTAACTATGTGGGATATGACTGTGCAAATGCTACACATGTAGAAACAGAGAGAGAGAGAGAGAGAGAGAGAGAGAGAGAGAGAGAGAAATACGCATGTGTGGGTAGACATGTGCACACGTTTGCACCCTCTGAGAAACCAAACTACTCTACTGCACTTCTCTGTGAGCAAGGAAGGAGTCACCTGCACGTTAAAATACCCAGCTGCCCTCCTGCCCACTGTCTTACCCACCTTTGCTAGTAGGCAGTGTAGGCATTGCCCACATAGGTAATTAAACAGCAAATTGAGCCAGTTTAGCTTCTTGAGGGAAAGCAGCCATACTGTGTATACTGCAGAGGCAAATGGGGTTTGGGGAACCGAGGCTGAAGGCAGGGGAGCCCTTCAGGAGAGGTGGAAAGGGGTGGCTGAGAGATGACACATTACAGAAGCACTCCAGGGAGGAGAGAGGAAAGGGGCTATGGCCAAGGCGGCCAGGATGTGACTGGGTGTGGACAGAGTGGGAAGGATGTAAGAAGCAGTAGGAGGAGCTTGGTCTTTCCAGCTTCTGAGACCACTCTTATTGGGTAGGGCAGGATATTCTCAAGCATCCTTATGCAATGGTTCAGAACTCACTCCATTGATTCTATTAGTGTGTGTGGCCCTGCTCTGTTGGTTCTGCCAGAGAAGAGGAAGTCTTTTTGATTGACCATGCCCCATAATGCACATGAGAGGAAAGCCCCATCACTGGAAAGCTATCACTCCTTCCACAACCATGCACTGAGCATCAGGCTCAGAGTTTAGCACAGTCAGATGACATGAGGAGTCACACACTGGCTTCCCTTGAGGGCTATGTGCCCCTGGAGAAAAAGCTCACACAGAGACAAGTCTCCTATAGCAGAAGGGAAAACAAGGAGCCTGACCAGGGGAAGGGTCCATAGATACTTCTACATTTGATTATCCCTGAGCTAAGACTTAAAGGATAAAGGAATTATCTAGAGGAGAATTTGAAGAGGGTGGCCACTCGGGAACTGGGGGATAGCAGGGCCACAATGGAGGGCCAGTGAGAACACTCTGTAGAGATAATATCTTGACTATAGGGATAAGAGAGGCCAAGATCAGGGCATGTGGTTACAGATGGAGTAGTCAGCACAGTGGGGTAGAAAGGACCTGGAGCACACTCTTTGAGCTTTGACAGGTCCTAAGGACAATAAAGAGCCCTGGGTGATTTTGTGCATGGAAAGGCTGAGAAGGAGCTCTTGGAGCCTGAGCTGTCTAGCCTAAAGTGTTGAATCTGCTCTCTGGCAGGCTACAAGTCTGGGAAAGTGATGGATTGATGGGAAGGCTGTCATCTCTGAGGACACACCTTGAACTGCTGGGTCATATGCCTGCTGGTTCCCATGTATTCAGGGACATCCTGGAGTACCCCATGGAGTAGATGGAGGCAGAGACCAGGGCCCAGAGATAAGGATAGCCATGAAGTTCACAATCAGGGAAATATATTAGGAAAGAGGCTAGATGGGAGTGGTGGAACATCCCTGTAATCCCAGCACTGGAGAGGCTGAGGCAGGAGGATAACAAGTTTGAGGACAGCTGGGCTCCATAGAAAGACCCTATCTCAAATAAACAAACCAAAACTTTATTTATGTGTATGAGTGTTTTGCCTGTATGTATGAGTGTACTGTGTGTGTTTGGAGCCCCTGAAGGCCAGAAGAAGGCAACAGATCCACTGGAACTAGAGTTACAAACAGCTGTTAGCTGCCATGTAGCTGCTGAGAACCAAACCCAGGTCCTCTGCAAGAGCAGTCAGTTTTTTCAAACCATTGAACCACCTCTCCAGTCCCAATAAAACTTTAAAAAGAAAGAGGAAGAGGAGGAGGAGGGCTGCTGACCCATGTTAGGTGACTCACAGTTACCTATAACTCCAGCTCCAGGAGGATCGAACACCTCTAGCCTCCACAGGTATCTGCATTCATGTGGATACACACACACACACACAATTTAAAAATTAAAATAAGCTTAAAAATAAAAAGAAAGCTGGGCGCAGTGGCGCAGGCCTGTAGTCCCAGCACTCAGGAGGCAGAGGCAGGCAGATCTTTTTGCTCTTTTTTTTTCTTT
>NW_008355774.1:190056-252436 GCF_000622305.1 Nannospalax galili
CGGAGACCCGCCTGCCTCTGTCTCCCAAGTGCTGGGATTAAAGGTGTGCAGCACAACTCCCGGCCAAAAGAAGACTTTTTAAAAAATTTTTATTTTATGTGTATGCGTGTATTGCCTGCATGTAGGTAAGTGCACCCATGTCGTGCAATGCCCGTGGAGGACAGAAGAGGCTGTTGGATCCCCTGGAACTGGAGTTACAGACAGCTGTTAGCTGCCACGTGGGTGCTGGGATTCGAACCCGGGTCTTCTGCAAGAACTGTCAGTGTTCTTAACCGCTAAGCCATCTCTCCAGCCCCAAGAAGATATTTTTAAAAAGAAAAAAAGAGGCTGAGCTCTGGTGAGATGTTTGAGCACCTGTATCCAGCCATTCCTGAAATTCATAGATCTAAATTTTTTGGGGTTGTTTGTGTCAAAAAATTCTGTTTTGTGACTGAAGTAACTTCATCTCCTGACTCATCATCTGAGGGGTGAGAGTGCACTATGGGCTTGGTCAGGCAGAACAGAGAGGATAGTAAAGGTAGAGAGGATAGTTGAGGCTGTTGAAGAATTTAAAGAAGCTGAAAAGCAGGGAACTGGGCCACCTAAATCGGGGACTATGGAGGACCACAGGGGTCTATGGAATGAAGGGATTAGGGTTAAAATGAGCAAGAGGGCTGGGCAGAAGGGAGTGGGCAGGGACAGTCATAGGTTCAGAGGTCAAGCAGTAGGGCTCCATCTGTGGCTCAGGATGAAATATGGTTGGTACTGGGTCTAGTGGCGATAACCTCGAGATGGGAGAAAGGAGTACAAGAATGGGTATCAAGATGGAGCCCTGACTGGCAGCCAGAAACAATATAAGGTAGGGCTGTGGAGTCTGGAGGGACAGACCGCCTTGTCCACTATGGGATTTGCCAAATGTGGTCTTTGGGAGCCTTTCCCTGAGCCATTTCTGGGATGTACAAAAGACAAGGTCAAGCCAGATATAGGGTGGGGGATCCAAGTGTGGATGAGGCTGTGGACAACCAGGTTTGACAGGGGGTGCTATAGAATTTAACTAGCACCTCCTAGACATGAAGCACATGAACTGTCTGAAGAGAGTTCCCCTCAGAGAAGGAAGAGAGTCAGTCAACAAGCGTTTACTGAACTCCCCTTTTCCTTGCATTCAGGACTGAGGAAGGAGACACAGGATCAGGCAGGAGGTAGCAGGAAATTAAAAGTGGAGGACCAAGAAACTCAGGGGAGTATGGGAGCTCAAGACAGGATGGGGTTCATTCCAGACTCCCTCTATAAAGTTGCATGAACTGACAAGCTGAGACCAAAAGCTCAGAGATGGGCCAAAGTAGGACTGAGTAAGGGGACTGACCAGAGGTGGTACAGTGATCAGTCTGATGCAGGACCCAAGAGATTCCAGTAGGCAAGATGGTCCTGTAACTATTTCAGACTCTGAGCTGAGGCTTTGTCCTTCTTTCTTTATGAAATGGGGCTATCCTGCGGCTACCAGAGGGATAGGCAGGAAGCTGGAGCCCCACCCTAAATCAACTCCTACCCACCCCACCGGGTGGCTAAAAATAAAAGCAAAGATAATTTCCCTAAATGAAACCTCCACTTAAACACTTAAAAAGCAATAAAAACTCAATTTTCTTTCTCTCAATTATTTTACTTATTCCATTTTCCAAAAGGTTCACCCTGTTATGAAGATGTATTTTTCCCCATCAGCAGCAGCGTTCTCCGCCATTACTCAAACTGACTCAGCCTCCCTCTGCCAGGAGGGTCGCCTGGTCTCCTCAGCAACCAAATGTGTGTGTGACTGTGTGACTGTGACTCCACGCTACTGCTGTCATTGGTGGGGACCCTGTGAGGGGAGATGTCTTTCCCACTTTGGCCCTTGCTCAGTTTCCCGACTTACCAGCTCTGCTCCCACTAGAACCATCACTGGACCACCCTGCCTCCAAGCCCTTACCGCCAATCTGTGCCCCCTGCCTCTTGGCCAGTCCACCTAGGCCCCTCTGCGTTGTATAGAGAAGACAAGGTCCCACCACCCTCAGACAAGCTCACAGCTTAGTTCAGAGAAGCAGTCCCAGGATTTCAATCACATAAGCCTGACACTGTAAAAATTAGGTTTCCCAGTGTCATTAGTGCTTTGTGATTGGTTCCATTTGTATCACACTTGCCCTGTTGCCTCATTGCTGCTAATTGTTTTTACTCTTTCCATTTTTAAACTACTGTTGTGTTAGCTTTTAATTTTTAATTATTGCTACCTCTCCTTCCTTCCTAATTGGTCCAAGTCTCTCCTAAGTGAGACTCCCTGTGCCAGTAACTACGGCCAACTCCCTCCTGGGTGGCTGGGACCTACTATCACTACCTTCATTCTGTTCTTATTGGTCACAACCTTGTTCCAGAGGCAAGCTACATACCTGACCCTGAGTGCAGTGAAAGAACTTGATCCAGGCCTATTTTCCAAATACACACTGGGTATTCAGCATGTGGTTCTAGATATGATCTGGAGCTGAAGGAACACTGGGTACAGGGTGCAGTGATTCTTAGGGGAAGTGATGATAAGACCCAACTGGGACATGCCTTTGTTTTATTGTGGAGAGGCATGGGGAGGGGGAGCATAGCCACATCCCATCCCCCTGCCACCCTAGCCCTGCTACACTTTTGGCGTTGGGCCTCTGAGACTTATTATAATAGGACACCAGCCATTTTCACTGTCCCCAGCCCATAAGTCACTCTCAGCCTCTCCTCTGGGGTGCCCCTGCCTAGAAGTCCTTATTTTCCTCTCAGCTCTGCTGAATTCTGTCCAGCACTCTCTAAGTATTCAAACTAGCCTGTCCATCTGTTTGTTCATTCCTCTGTCCATCTTCCTGTGTGCTTGCCTGTTCATCAGTCTGTAGTGGGACCCTTAACTTTTTTTTGGCCTCAGTCTGCCTAAGCCCTCTGTGCATTTGCCCTAGTCTCAGTCCTTCCTCTGGCATCAACCCTGGGCTTCTGGTTTTCCTCCTCCATAAAACACAACTCTGTGGAGAAGCCCCCAGCATCTCATTGGGCCACAAATGTTAAAGAACTAAGTGCTTGGAAAATTTCAAAATTGAACCTAATCCATTCTGTGTCCCAACCTGTATCACACACATCGCTACTTCAAAGCCTTTGTGCCAATAGGTGGCCCTGATGTATGTGCCCTCTCTTCCCTTTGAGCCTTCTGATATGGAATCAGAGGTCTTGGGCCTTGTCCTGGGTTCTGCCTTTTGCTGTGTGACTTGAGCAAGATTCATTCTTTCTCTGAGCTCCCACTTACCTGTAAATGGGGACAAACCATCTAGTATCCATAGGGGCCCTCACCGGACAGTGAGGTTTTGATGGTTTCTGGGTGGGTATGTACACACATAACCAGAGAGGAGGTATAGTCATCACACATCCATTGGGCCCTCCTGGGGCACATCCCTTCTCTTCCTGAACACCTCCATCTTTTTCACCAGTGGAGGTCTTACTGGGTATTAGATACTGTGTTACCACATACCGTTTGATCCCTGAACAATCTTATAAAATAGAAACTATCCATTAGCTCCAGAAAGAAACAGAATGTACTCAAGTCTCATAAAGACTAATAAAAGCAGAGTAGGATTTGAACCCGTGGTTGTGGTAGCTTTTCTGGGACCGTTCAATGGATGCTGCTGAGTGTGCATGCTCATTTTAGAGTTGAGAATGAGCAGTCTTGGTCAGTAATGTAAGCTTTGGAGCTGGATACTGAGGCCATGTTACCAGTGAAGATTCTGAGGTCCAGAGGGGGAGCATGACTTCTAATCTACTAGAGGTACATCTGTGAGACCTCCCTGCTGTTGGAGAGAGAGGCTAGGGCATACCACTAGTCAGCTGGGGAATAAGAATGGGAAATGGCTCTGCTCACAGGTAACTGAGGTTTTCTCACCTTGAGTAGACTATGCTCCTTAAGTGAGAGGGAGGGGGCAGGGGCAGGGTCGAAAGGAACTTTTTTGTTGTTTGGTTAATTGGTTTTCTTTATTAATTTGTTTGTTTTGAGGAAGGATCTTACCTCATAGCCTGGGCTGGCCTGGAACTCATTAGGTAGCCCAGGCTAGCCTCAAAACCCAAAGCAATCCTCCTGCTTCAGCCTCCTGAGTACTAGGATTACAGGAGTGAGCCACCATGCCCAGTTTGAAAACAAACTTTTAGTGAGCATGAACAAGGCCAGATTTAGTCCCCAAAGCCACCCTGTTTCAGAGAAGCTGCCTGAGGCCCAATTAAGGTCAATGACACGCCCCCTCCCCCAGGTCCCACTTCTGGCAATTCCATGCTTCTCCACCACCTACCAGAACTATTCTTCCTCCAGGAATGACCACAGTTGCCTCAGCCTAAGAATCATGTCCACCTCAGCCCATTCTGATAAGAAAACTGTGAAAGGCCTGTGGGCTAGAGTATTTGGAGCAAGGCTGTCACCTACCTTGATAACCCTCCTTCAAGCCAAGCCTCGAAGTGTGTGTGTATGCCTGCACAGGGAGGTGGGGGAACACCAAACCTCTCAGTTTGGAGCAGGCAGTCTGACAGTCTGGTCACTGCAGGAAAGCGGGAAGGAATGAAATGTCCCGGTCCCACTTGGCCTTTGCTAACTACAGCCTAGGTGCTCATGCACTCTTCATCCTAAACATTTGAACTTCAAAGGCAGCTCTAGAAGAGGCGAAGCATCACTAATGGCATCGCAGGCAGCAATGAAGAATTCAGAGACTGCTGGAATGCTTGCTTTTCCTAGTATTCCCTCAGCAACTGGCTGTTACTGGCTCCCTCAGCAACTCTAGACGATTGGGGGCTCCTGATTTTTCTGTCCTGTCTACCCAAGGATGCGTGCCCCCACTGTTTCGATGTCCCAGACTTTGGCACCCTGCGGGCGCAGGCGACTATGCAGGAGCTTGCTGCTTCCGAGGGCAGAGCCACCTGGACTGATGCACATGCGCGGAGCAGCCGCCCGACCCCGCCGCAGCAGCCCGCGCCCCCCCACCGCCTGCGCCCCGAACGCGCGAGAAAAGCAAACAAAGACGTATTGGTTTCTGCTCTATTAGAGGCGCAGGAGGGGGGAAATCAATGTTTAGTAAATGGGAAAAGAGAAAATCGTTCAGGAAAGACAGTCTATTTCCAAGCCGGAGAGAGGTTCGTAAACAGCACAGGCCATTGCGGAGAAAGCACCGCGGGCCATAAAACTCCTCGGACCGAAGGAATGTTCATTCACTTAGGGAGGCCGTAAGGGTGCGAGCGCGGTGACAGCGGACGGGTGCGGTGACACCGGATGTCTGGACTCCTCCCTCAGGCAGAAGCTGGGGAAAGGGCCTGGCCTGTCAGTGCAAAGCCGCACCTAGGCACCTCTGGTTGACTACAGGGCTCCCTCTGGATCCCTTTAGTACCCCGGTGATTGTTCCCGAAGTGCCCGAGTCCCCTACTACCTGTCAGTGGGGCCTGCACAGTGGGGCCGGGACAGTTCCTGTGGTCTCCTTCACCAAGCCTCACCTCAAAGCTCTAGCAATCCTGGCTTCTTGACTTTGTGCCCAGGAAAGTCAAGACTGGTTTCCTGAAAGGAATGTTTGAGTTGGGTCTTAATTCTGTGGTGGTCTCTGGACTAAGAAAAAGGAATGGTGACCTAGGGTGAAGCAACAGTCTATACAAAGGCCAAGAGCCCTTGGAAAGTGACCTGTAAGGGGATGAGTTCAGGCAGGGCTGGGGGAAAATGTTGATAGGGAGGGGATGGCTGAGAGAGGGGGGAAGAGACTGAGAATGGAGAAATAAGTTGAAGTGGGAAAGTGGGAGCTGGCACCTAAGTAGGGGACTTCAGCCTGCACCCCCCTCCTCCCCCAGCCAGGCTTCAATGGCCCCAGAAAAGCATGCAACATCAGAGAGGGGGACCACCAGAAAAGGGGACCACATGAACTTCTGGGAAGATGCAGACAGGACTGGATGAAACCAGAGAACTGTCTGTTGGAGGAAGGATAGGATGGCTGTTGGCCTACAATGGCTGGGACTCTGCCCCCTTCTATTCCCACAGGACCTTGTGGCTGGCATTCCTTGCTCTACAGAGAGAGGCTCAGCAGCAAGCATGAGACAGAGCCTTTGTCCTCTCCATTCATCAAGGCGCAGCAGGCCGCGCCGAGAAATATTGAATTTTAGCTTAAGATGGATGGCACAACTAGTCTCCTTTACAAATGAATTATATTTTGTTTACCATTTGTGTGTGCGTGTTTGTGAGAATATGTGTACATGCCATGTGGAGGTGTGGGTTTGTGGTCTATTCTGGTGAGGGGTATCCTCCTACAGGGATGCACAAGTGCTGAAGGATAGGAACCCAGAAAAGAAGTAACAGAATGCAGGACGCTCTTGCAAGAAGTTTGATAGAAAAGATCCTCATGGTTGGGAACTGGGGAGGACGATTTACGGAAGGGCAGCCATTTAATTTCGTGGTTGCCACTACTGCAGATATTGGCATAAGTCCCTGCTCTCTGCACTAAGCCCTTTCCAAGTGAGCCTGCTCAAGGCACCATGTGAGGTCAAGTCTGTCATTATCCCATTTCCTGAGGATGTGGAGACTCAGAGAGGTGAGGTGACTTGTCTAAGGTCATACAGCAAGAGGCTGGAGCACAGCTGGAGCTTGAAGTGATTTTCTTATGGGAAGATGGTAAGAAGAGGGAGAGGAAGAGGGAAAAGAAAAGAGCTATGAATAAGGAGGCAAAGGGGGAGGGCAAAGAGGAGGTTGAGGGATTATGGGAGGATGGGACTTCCCAAGGCAGACTATTAAGATCTTGTTTGTCCTGGGCAAGCAAAGAAGCTGGAGAAGAAATGGGATCCGAGTTGCCCAGCTGAGCGTTTCACCTTTAAAGCAGCAGGGGATGCCACCCCCTGACCCCTGCTTTATGACTTTGCAGCCCATCTCCTACCAAGGCTTATGCATGCATTTCACCACTCTGGGCTTTGCTTTCCATCTGCACAGTCTACACTGGGCGTGGTAGACTTCTGGGCCTCTTTGGGCTCTGACCTTTTGCTGGCCATGTGCACAGGTTTTTGGGTACATAGTTTTAGGAGTGTCAATGGGGAGCACAAGAGCAAAGTGTAGGGTCCAAAGAGCTGAGCCCCTGGGGTAGGAAGTACATGCCCACACTGGGCAAGGTAGGTAGGGTGTCCCAAGGATCTGTTAGGTTGACTCAATCCAGGATGAGGTGAGTGTGGGCATGAGCAGCTTCTTGGGGGAGGGTCAGGCCTGTGCCTGGGACCCAAGATGATGGGGCATGAAAGGGGCAGAGAAGGCACCTGGGCCTCGGGTCTTAAATTTCACCCTCCATAGCCCATTTCTATGCCTGCATCCACTCTGGCCCCACTGCTCAGAGCAGGCACAAAGAAAACCACTTTCTTCAGCTAAGACAAGCAGCAGATAGAGATGATGATAAGGAAGCTTCAAGGTGAAAACCAGCAGCAGGGGCCCTGGGCTGGAGAGGGGCTTGGAGTAGGAGGGGTTATAAAGAGGGGGCGGGGCTGAGGGAGCCTGAGGAAAGAGGACAAGGAGAAAGTCACCCTGGAAGTCAAACCACAGGCAGCTGAAGAACGCTACAGATATATGTGAGAAAGTGTCCAGGTATGGAGGGGGCTTTCTGGCTCAGCACCTATGTGGTTGTTGGGAGGAACCCACCCACCCCAAGCAGCTCCTGAGTCCCCAAATTGTCTTCCAGCATGGATATCCAGTTGGGCATGGGCTGCAGGAGGCCAGGGTGAGGCTTCAGTTCAGCCCAGTGCCTATGGTGAGTCAAACAGGGCCAGGCATAGAAATACTGAGCAGGAGGGGTATAGGAGTTCCTGCCACCAGAGGCTTCTCCTCTCCCCTAGATAAGAAGACAGGCAACTTTCAGCCCAGAAACCTTGTTGCCATATGGGCACCTTCAGAGAAGGTGCCCCAGGCAGGAGCTCAAGCCACGGTACACCTGGGCCCACTTACTGATGGGTAAGTAGGTGCTAGAGTCTGGGCTACACCAGGGCCTGCCTGTCCAATCAACCTGCTTCAGTGACTCACCCTGCCATGGTATTTCAATCAAGACTGAGCAATGAACTCCATATATGGGAGCAAGTATATGAGTGAGGCAAGTGGTTGCAGGTTGGAAAGAGAGGGGATGCTCCTGGACCTGGTGTTAGGGTTTCTTTACCTCCAGGGACCCTACCTCTTCCTTAGCAAGAACTAGCTTAAACCCTGCCCAACTGTCCAGTCATTGCTGTGCCTGGTTCATCTGCTCATCATGGCAAGTACCCTGCAGATGCCCCTACTATGACCCCCTTCAGAGCAGGAAGGGAGCCTAGGAGGGTTAATCTAAAGCCCCTTCAGCCCCCATGGCTGTGGTGGCTGAGTGAAGAACAGAAGAGTCTCTAGATGGAAGTGGGATGTCCTTTTTGCACATTTTGCTCATTGAAGAAACAAACAAGTCTCCTATCTCAAGTCCCAGGGTCCTCTACATGCAGCCTCAAAATTGCCTAGTCACTCTAAGGGAGACCCAGGCTGTGTATAGGGATGTTTTCTGTCACTCTGTCCCTTTCCAAAACAACCCATCTAGGGGCTCTTATTGGTCCCATTGGATGTGACACCCTCATGCTCTCACAACCCCACAGGTACAGGGATACATAAGGTTGTTAAATACCTGCCCTTGGTCTGAGAATAGTGTTTCCTGGTGGGAAATGCTACCAAAGAAGTGTCATTTGGACATAGTCTTTTCTGACCTGCAATCAGAGTTTCTGTCTGTCTTTTGTGCTTTATTGACACTGACTGGGCAAATCTAAGACAAAGAGGATGAAGACCAGAAGAATGGTGATAGAGGGTCACTGGGTGAGTCAAACTCCATTCCAATGGGCACCTCACTCTAAGACACAGACCCAGGCAGAGAAGAAGGGCCAGATTCTCCCTGGTTGTGGTAGGGGGAGACCAGCTGAACCTTTCACCTGGGAAATGTCCCTCAGCACCATGGAGAGCTCCCATGACCCTACCAGACCTGCCAGAACCCAATGGTACCTTTCTGTTTGTG
Source organism: Nannospalax galili (assembly GCF_000622305.1). Taxonomy (NCBI): domain Eukaryota; kingdom Metazoa; phylum Chordata; class Mammalia; order Rodentia; family Spalacidae; genus Nannospalax; species Nannospalax galili. The sequence goes on from NW_008355774.1 coordinate 199,086, forward strand.
AGCCAATGCCTGACTCTTCTGGATAAGTCTCCTGGAAGTGCTGTCCCTCCAATAGGTAAGGCCACATCTTACCTGTGCTCTCTCCACTCTGGCCTGGGTAGACCAGAATCTCATGGCTCATGTGTGTGTTGAATGATGGTCTCCTCAGGTTACCACCATCATGCCCCAGGATACTCTTGGATATAGGGACCATCTTCCCCCACTCTACTTCTTCTCAAAGTTTTAATTTAACCAAGCCATCCTTTCTTCTCTCCGAAGAATCAATATTTTCTCTGTCTTTTGACACTTATTTTATTTTATTTTTACATGCGGCCTCCCAAAGGCTGTAATTTACGACTAATACCATGCAATCAGAGACAATGGCTGGGTGCCTGTGAGCGGGAGCAGGCAGGCTCCCTGCCAGGTGCCCCCACCCCCATCTCAGAGGTGCCCATGGCTGTGAGGCCTCTGGGTGCAAGGTCCATGGGCAGGCAAGGGAGACTTAAGGCAAGACTTCAGCCCTTATCTAAAAGACACAGAGAATAGGCATGAATTGAGCAGCATCCTGCAGCAACTTAGGGGCATGGGGGAGTTCCTGTAGGGGTCTGATCTGGGTAGAGGGACAGGTGGAATGCTCAGAGCTCCCTACTGGGCTGGCTTCAGCTGCAAAGAGCTCTCCATTGAGGTACCAGGGCAACACTTCTGGCCTGCATCTCCTTAATCCCCTCCTACCCCTCCTCTGTCTCTACTGTGCTGAGCCCTCGTGGCTCCCGCACTGTAATCTACAGCACTGTTACTCTGTGTCAGTGATTTAAATCCTCTGATGGAGCTGGTGACAGCATAAATGGCTGCCATCTCCTCCCCATACCCACCAAGCCCTGACATGGCCCCATAGGGGGAAGCAGGGTTTGCTGAGGTGGAATTCAGACAGTGTAGCCAGGCTGCTGCTGTTCTTAGCCCCTCTGTAGGGGAGGGAGCCAAGTATGCCTTCTCCTTCCCCTCACCAGCGATCAAGGAGGGAAGATAAAACCCTCCATAAATCCCAGGAAAATAGAATGTCTGGAACATACTTAATTCTACCTGCCTGCAGGTGAGAGGCAAGGGGAGGAGCCAGGAGCCGAGTGCCTAGTGGTCCATCTCTGCAGCCTGTGGTCTATGACAGCAGAAAGCAGAATAGGTCTGGAACTCAACTGGGCTCAGGCCTAGCCCCAGTCTCCAATGTTGCTGATGCTTAACCACAGCTTTCTTAGGTCCTCTTCTCCCCTCTGAATTCTTCCTTATCATTTCTTTTTCTTATCCCCACCTCCATCTCTGTTCAGAAATAGAGGAAACTGCATATATGTTAGGACACTGAGGTACACAGAGGCAGGGATGGCTAGGGTCACCAAAAGATAGGCAACTTGAGAGTGAGGCTGGCTTCTCTTCCTGGCTTCCTCTCTAACAGTGCAGAGGATGGCATTGAGCTGAAGGTAAGGTGCAAACACAGAAGTTCCAGTCATTACAGAGGGTCTCTCGGCACTGGATCAAAAGAGCCTAGTATTGTCTGGTCCTCTGGCTTTAAGGTTCCAAAGCCAGAAGAGCACACAATCTACCTGCAATACGCCTGTCCTATCCGGTTTGCCCTTTCCAGCAAGGTCCAAGGCTGGGTTGAAGTGGGGCAGGTCCCACATGGAGGATGAGCAGATATTTCTGCTCTCTTGGGGATGTTAGGATCAAGAGTTGACCTTTCTAAGTCCCAGGCCTAATAGGGGAAGATGAGACCTTTTTTGGCATTATGTGATGGAAAAATACTGTCCAGACATGGCAAAAACACTCAAGAGGTCCCTACCTCAGATTTAAGGGAGACCATTAAAGCAGAGGTCTAAAGGAAGTGTGGGTGGAACTCTCTAAAAAAAAACACACACATGGAAAGGATAGTTAGTCCAGCTAGAGAAAACACCATAGATGAAGCAACCCCTGAAAGGAGCTAGACTCTGCCTAGATCAGGGGAGCAGGGTATAAAGCATGACAGAGCTCAAGCCAAGGAGGTATAGACACATATCTCATGACTTCCCCTTGTCTTATGTGAAGCAGAAGCAACCCTTTGTGTGACAGGCAGAGGCATCCACCCCTTACTCCAGAAGAAACTGGGGTTCAGTGAGGTTAACTGACTTGTCCAAGGTTAACAGTTTGTGTGAGGGCTAAGCTGTGACTGATACCTAGATCCTCAGCTGCCACCCCTCAGCTCTGACCTGAGCCAGGACTCACGCTAAGCTCAGTTTGTAACTTGCCAGCTTCCTAAATCCTTGCAAATCCCTCCCAGGAGTAGGAAGTGTCAGAGGAGTAATTAAATGATTGAGTGAGCAGGGCCAGTGACTGGAACGAGGCACCCAGCCACACCAGGTGTCCTTCCAAATAGCCACATGTCCCCACCTGGGGGCTCCAAGAGCTTGTGCTGTATGAGGGCTGTCTCCCTGCCACAGTGGGAGTCAGGCTGACTCAGCCATCTGTACAGAACTACAGAACAGTGGGCTCAAGGCTCACTAGGGCAAATTGTTCCTTATGAGTAACATGTTCCTGTCACCGCACCGTCCCACGGAAGGACAGGCTCAGGACAGATAGACTGGTAGGGTAGCTGGCATAGAGGCAGGGGCTAACTTCTCGGGGTCCCATTTTAACTTGAACAGGCTCCTTGAACAGAGGCAAGATTAGGAGAGAGATATACCCGGAGGTTCTCCATGCTTGCAGAACCCCCCCACCACCACAAACAACCCTGACTCAATGACTCAGCCAAGCTCTCCCCTCCACCTCCTATCCTAACTGTGTTAATGACTTTTAAATAAATTGAAAAATTGTTTCAATACCAAATGCGATCCTGGGACATTGTTCGTGACTGTATTGAGCTTAAGTCAAATGCTTTGCATCCCCAAATCCGACTGATTAATAATTACGAAGAGCAAGTCTGTCTTTACTGTAATGTGTTTAGGAAAACTGATGGATTTAATTTTTTTATCGGCCAAAGTAAGAAAATGTAATCTTTCTGAAAGTATCTAATACAACAATGCACCATAATTAGTTTCTCTGGAAACAGGCATAATGGAATAGAATAATAAATCACTTCTCTCATCCCTTCCTTCTGATGGAGAGAGATTTCCCTTCTGTGGGGCTGGGAATGCAACAAGGAACAGAGTTGGTGGGGATGAGGTGGCCATGGCTGTATGGCCTTGACTCCTTTCAACTGAATCAGCAGATATTGGGCCTGTTCTGTCCTCCTAGGGGCTCAGGACATAGCTCCCCTATTCTCAGGCCAGACCCCAAGCATCTTTGAAGAGCTGAGACCCAAGTTCTAGAGTAATAGTAACTCTTGCCTGTCTTCCTGGCTAGACCCATGTGACTTTGATACCTCCTGCATCTAGGCAACCAAGATGATGTGCCTCAAAGGGGCAGTAGTGACAAGTTATTATTTTGGCTGTGTGTTTAGGAATCCTAGGATGAGGGAAGTAAGATATGTTGGCAGAGGGTGGGGGGTACCTAATTCATGGCTGGGATTGCTCATAGAGCCTAACTTTCCTAATATGTCTCCCTCCCCTAGCATAGGCTGCTGCAGAAGGGAAAAAGATTCCAAAAGGAAGGAAGAGGGGTGGTGGTAAAAGGATGGGCCTGTCCCATTCTGTTTAGAGCCATCTGGAGATTGGCCTACCCCCACTTCCTTCAGATAACCCCCATACAGAGCTTAGTCTTCCTGGACCCTGCTCCCACGCTGGCCGCCCTGCCTTTCAGCTCCAGTCTTCATCCCTTGTATCCCGTCTGGGGCCAATACCCTAGTGTGGACTGTTTTCATCAGAATCTCCCTTGCTCATGCCCTGGGTGCTCCTCACTCCACCCCTGCCCCCCCCTGCTGCTTTACTGCTGATGGGCTGCAGGCCTGCAATCAGTAATGACAGGACAATTGTTTGTTTTATTGATCATGACCAATCTTCTGTGGCTTAGTGATGGATGACACGGGAAGAGCCACACCCTCTTTGACACAGGCAAATCCCCCCCTCATGCTAGGAGAATGAGAGATGAGTTCACCTGGACCCATCCCCATCTTACCACCTCACTGTTCTCTGCTCTTTGGTCCTAAACTTGAACCCTAGTATTCCAAACCTGATTTACACCCCCACCCCCAAAATCTCTAGCCTCAGATCTATTCCTACAATTCAACCCTTGGGAGCCCAAACATCAAGGGACCATTATCCAAGTTCGAGGTTTGAAGGAATAGTGTGTAACTTGTATGTTCTAGAAGGTGCCATATAAATGTCTGACCGCAAAATCAGTCAGTCATTCAATGATCACCTCATTCATCCTCCTCCTCTGTCCTAACTTCCTCTCTGAGGCTCCCTCTCTCACCTGCCCATGAGTTCCCCTCTTGTATTGGCTTCACTCTCCCAGATGGTCTCTGTTCCAGCCTCTCCCATTGTAACCCTTACCACACTCTTGGCCAGAGCTACTCCTGGAGCCCAGTTGAGACTGCCCCCTATTCCATTTCAAGAAGGCTCCCCAGAAATAGGACAGGTGCTCAAGTGCTGTTCTTTCACCAGCCCCTCTCTCCTCAGAGAGGCCTCCTCTCTAGGAATCTCCTGAGCCTTCTTGTCTGTCTACCTCAGGAAGTGCCCTCCATATTTGGGAGCCAGGTGAGAGCAAGAGGCCCAGAAAGGAAGATTACAGATACCCCATCTCAACCCTCACAATCCTGATAGACCAGGGGGGCTGGGTATTAGGGCTGGAGGTGAAAGAAGGAGAGGAGGAGGGAAATCTGATGGCTAGTGTCACATTTATCCTATCAACTTTGCTTCCAGGCTAAAAGTAGAATTGCACCTGCCCGCCCCCTGCTGGTCAGACAGGGCTGCATGTCTGGCTCTGGCTAATGAAAATGGTGAGCAAAAGACTTCCAAGCAGACCAAGAGCTAGTGTGAGACCTCTAGGGATCCTGTCTTCATCTGCCTGACAACAGTCAATCTTCTGGGCTTTAGCTGTTTGGTCAGCATGGTCTCAGTGTAAAGATGACATGGAGCAGAGCCTCAGCTGACCCATGAAGGACATGTAGCAGAGAAAAGAAATAAACCTTCATTATTTTAAGCCATGAAGATTTAGGTGATTGTTATTGCAGCCTAACTGAGTCTATCCTGACTGATAGAAGAGGGAGGGCAGGCCCTCCTATATGAATCAAGTCATATGCAAGGAAGCCAGGTTCTCGCCTCCCTTTTAATCATCATGCCCTTCTCCATCCTATGCCTTGGTCTCCCTAAACAAGAGCTGTCTGTCTTTTGGGACTATAGGGAAATGAGGGGACAGTGTGAAGTTTTGAAGGTGGGGATGATGACAGTGAGTTAGTGAGTCCTGGGGAGGTATTATTGTCACTGTGAGGGTGATAGCAATGGTAGTAGTGATGGTCATGGTGACAGTGATGGTGGCTGTGATGCTGATAGCAGCACTGAGCCATGGGCAATAGTGTTGGTGATGCTGTTTGTGCTGGCAAAAAGGACATTGACAGTAATTGAGTCCATTCCCGTTAGCCTTACTCAGGGCCTGGTTTCTGCTAGGACAGTGACCTGGGATAGACAGAAGGCCTGAAACATTGATTAATTACCTCCACTGGACTGGCTAATTGTCAACTGATCTCTGTTCTTCAGATGTCCTGCCTGTCTGACTGGGGCAAGCCTTCTAGAGCAGGACTGCATGGTGTCAGGGCAGAGGTTTCTAGATCTGTCAGCCCCAAGCTCTCACTGGGCCCAGGGCAGGCTCTTCCTGGGGAGCTAGGTGCTACTGGGAGACTGGGCAACTGTACAAGGCATCAGATGGTGTTTTCCTGAAACTTGATGGGTACAATATGGAGTTGCCATGTGCCAGCAATGTGTACCATAAACAGACAGAAGAGAAAGTGTGGGCCTAGGAGATGGCCAGCAGAGCCAACTCTCAGACACTACTTACAGAATTCAGCCAAGCAGCCTTGGCTTCATCAGTACCCTTGCCCCTTCCATGCAGGATCTCTTACCAGCCTCTGGGGGCATCACAAATTCAGGGATGACTTCCTTAGCTTGTCCTCTGCGAGTCTCAGACTAACAGAGCTGGGGAATGAGGCTGGAGGGCAAGCTGAGGTCATGAATGGATTAAGTATGTCCCAGGTTGTACAAGGAAGAGCTGGACCAGAGTTGCATTTCTGCCTCCTGGCCAGGGCTCTTTACATAACACCCAAGTGCCTCATTCCCCAGCTCTGTTTTTGCTGGAAGACACAGATAAAAATTTAAAAAGAAACAAAAAACAAAACTTACATTGTTTTTGCTGAGTTGGCATTTCTGTCATCCTAAACTGAGGGGCTTGGCTTGTCTGCTCTAATGGGGGAAAGTGCCTCCATTTAAAAGCAGAACTAAAAGAAAAACATCCACAGGCCCCATTTCACTGCGCCAGACATGATGAGCAAACCATGGTCGTTAACATGATAAAAGTCACTTTGTCTGGGTGTAAAATTCATTTTTCCCCATTTAGCACATGGTACATTTGCATCCCACTGCAGTTCTTAGGCTGCAGTCTCTTCCCAAGGATGTCCCTAAATTGTTCCCATTCTCTAGGCAGGATGCCTAAGATCTAGGCCTGGTGAGACAGGGACCCCAGCTCCAGTAGGAGCCTAGTATGTAGTTGTTCCTCAGACCATAAGACTACTCTCCCCCTATAGCCTCGAGAAAAACTTTCAGTCTCCCAACTCTGCCAGGCATGCAGGGGGCTTGGCAGGGTAAATGACTGGGTCATCTGAGGATCCCAATGAGGTCTGACTGGCTGGATCTTTGACTTGGCTCTGTCACAGAGTATTCACAGGGTCTTCCCTGCCTACCACTTGCCTTCTAGCCCTTGCCTGCACTATATCAGCCCTGGAGTCCTGCCCTCAGAGTAGGACTTCACTTCATTTCTGACTCTCGGGAAAGAGAGTTGCCTATGGCCATCTGAGCAACAGAGTCAGAGCTCATTTAGTCCTACCATACCAAGGCGGGGGGTTCAAATTCCATCTTTGCCTGTGCTGGCACCTACCAAGAACAAATTGCTAAGTTGAGGCTGATAGCTTAAGTTCCCTTCCTAGTCTGTCTTATAGTATTATATAGTTTCCTCACAGTTGGACTTGGTTTCCACAACTACATAGTAATACGGGTCAAACTTTGAAATCCCTTCCAACTCTATCCATCCCTGAAAGTTGCTCGTACATCATCTGTTCTTTAGCATGAGCTTTTAAGAGGACCTAGCATCATGGAGCCTCATAACTCCAGGCCCAGGGGCAAGTAAACAAGAATGCAGAGCCCTCTGTCCCTCTGCTCAGCAGAACTAGGACCTCACTGAGGCCCCCATTCTGGCTCCTTCCAAAGAGGTTGTGTTGGCTCCAGTGAGGAGGTAGCATTGGGTTACTGCTCGATGTGGCTTAGAAAGATGCAGCTGGTAGTGGGCCTGTGGATAAGATAGATTCCAGAGTTTTTGGAAGTAGGAACTGAGGTGTTCATTTTATTGGTCTCTGTCAGCAGGGCAGAAAGAGGGATAGGTCAGAATCCCCAGGACCCTGCATCTCTACTATGGAATCTTGGACTAGCAACTGGTAAAGCCACCAGTTAGTGAGGGGAAGGCATCAGACACAGTGCCCAAGGATGCAGCAGGCCCTGCAAGAGCAGGTGGAAGCTCCAAAGAGCGGGTAGCAGTTGTCTCCAAGAAGGGTGAGGGAGGGAGCCCTTAGGTAGCATAATCACCTAGCCCTGGGGCAGGCCTGGGCAGAGTGACCCCTGAAAATGCAAAGCAGCTAGGACTGGATCAAGACCATGGCCTGCTCCTTTGATTGAAACTCTGGAAAGCCTGGACATCGAATAAGATGTTCCCCTATCAACAATGGGGAACACAGACTTAGGTCACAGGGGCGTCAGGACATGCTGGAAGCCCTTTATTTTTTCTTATTTATTTATTTTTAATATTTTATTTATTATTTCTATTTTATGTGTATGAGTGTATTGCCTACGTGTATGAGTACACCCATGTCCTGCAATGCTGCAGAGGTCAGAAGAGGGCGTCGGATTCCCCTGGAACTGGAGTTAAGGACCATTTGTGGCCGCCATGTGGATGCTATTTATTTTGTGGTGCTGGGGTTCAAACCTGGGACCTTGCTCATGCTAGGCAAGGCCTCTGCCACTGACCTACACCCCAGTCCCTGGAGGCACTTTAGAGATAATGTTGAGGTCTCCACATAGACTTTTCTGGGAAAGACAGGACGCCAGCAAGACCAGGGTTCAACCTCAGGGAAAACTAAACTGACCCCTCTCATCAGTCTAGGACAAGAAGGCTCCATTCCCCCACACATCACGACTGCCCTGTGGCTACTTGAAGAGATATCCCTGGACTAGGGGCCAGAGCACAGCTCTCAGGGACTCTGGAGTGTCTAGGGAGCCGCAAGGGGGCCCCAGCCCTGGTGTCAGGGTGCTGAGGCGCAGTGCGCATGGCGGGCGGGGCCAGCAACAGCTGTTCACTTACTGAAGCTATTTTATAATATTGCCGGAGCTTTTAAAATAATCCCATTTCTGCAGAATATTCCCAGCTAATTGGAGCTGTCTCTTTCTTATTAAACAGAAAGGTTATAAAAATGTGTGTTGAGGGTTTAGGAGCAATACCCCTCGGCTGCTTTGATTGTTATGACAAGGATAACGTACCAGAAGCCTGTGTTTGGCGAGCTAGACCAAGCAGGCTCTGGTAGCTGGGTTTGCGTGGAACAGGGACAGGGGCAAGGCAGAGGCAGGGTCAAGGGCAGAGTGTCTTGGCTCTCCCTGTGGCACTTTGCGAAGCACAAGCTTGAGAATGGCAGCCCTCTGCAGAACAATTGCTCTCTAAACACTTAGGTTGCTGTGACAGGGCTGTCCATCACTCGGGCCTCTGACTGGGGGAATTCGCATAATTTCCTGAGAAGCAGAAGAAAAAAAGGGAGGAAGTGATTCCAATTAGCTGAGCCAGGAAGCAAATGAACTCATCTGGACCTCGACGTTTTGGAGAGTTGGATAGCCCCTTCTATATGATGGGGGTGCAAACCCAAAGATAGGGGTCTCTGCCCCACACCTATTCCAGCAACTGAGAGGCAAACAGGCCTCAGGTCACCAAAAACTCCCAGTTCTGCACGTGGGAGTGTGAAGCCTGCAGCTGCAAAAAGTTTATCCCAAGGTCACCCTGGAAGGGTGAAAATGATATTTTGGACTCCTTAAGCTGAGGCCTCCTACCCACTGCCTGTTCCTCTTTGTACCCGAGTCTGGTGCAAAGTATGCCCCTTGTCTTTGTTACAAGAACCATGGGACCCCTTCACTTCCTTCCAGCAGAACAGCCACATTTCAGTGTATCATATATTAGGGGTCTCCATAAAATTTTGTTTTTTAGGAAAAATTCCTGTTGCTGCCAGGTGTGGTAACACACATCTTTAATCCCAGCACTCAGAAGGCTAGAGGTAGAAAGATCTCTGTAAGATTGAGGCCAGTCTGGTCTACATAAAAAATTCCAGATTAGCTGGGGCTACAGGGAGACCCTGTCTTCAAAAACAAATCAAAAACAAACAAACAAACAAAATTCCTATTGTTTAAAAAGTAGGGTCTTTGAAGAGGCAGACCTGACATCTGGAGATTCTGTCACTGCTTGTCTGTTGCCCTATCTGACCATCTTCCCAGGGGCAAATCTATCAGTTCCTGAGATTCTCCAAGGGCCTTGCTAATAGAATATTCTAGACTGACCTGGGCCCCACCTCCTGTTCATATTTAGCATATTTCTCTGTGGGACACCCTTGCTTCCCATAAATACTGTTCCACTCTCCTTGCCCTGTGCACCTGGGCTGGGTAGGGAGTCCTCTGCCTACTGCTCTTCAGTGATTAGTCGCTTTGCAGTATGCCCCAGGCCTGGTCTTGCCTCTGGCTTGGGGCTCACTTCCATACTATCTGGCATGTACCAGGCCTGGCTCACCACCTCAGATGGGCAGTGTTGGGGCAGTATGTGTGTGTGGGGGGGCAATGCTCATATTTATATCCCTTCATGAACCTTGAGGGCATCCTGAGTATGCTCTTTCCATGAATGCTTTATGACTCACCAATGGTCAAGTCCTCAGTTCTCCACCAGTAGCTCTAAGAGGAAAAATGAAGTGGTTATTGAGCCCATTTTAACTCTAAGGAGACTGAGGTGCAGTGATGTTGAGCAACAAACTCAAGGTCACCTGGGCCCAGTGAATGTCTGCTGCCTCCCCAACCATGAATCAGACTAAGGCACTAAGGTGACTGTCCTTTCCATCCTGTGCTCATGGGACATTTCTCCCATGATTTGCAGCCACAGCTTGGACACAGCCTTGCCACTCGCCTCCCAGCCTTCTGGCCTGCGTGCTCTGGTGCAGTGGGCTCCTTCATCATGGAGAAGCTTCACATCCTGCAACAGAGCATACTTTAAACGCTTCACCAGCTTTCTCTGGAGCAGATCCTACCATGACACCTTTTACTAGTTCTCCAAGGTTCTCTTTACCTGGAATGTCTTTCTCTTTCTACCTCCAGAAAGCCTTTCCATATTCCAGCCACAGAAAGAATCCTTATCTTCATGCACCCCAGAATGCAGATGTTCAGCTCTGTAGTGCTGAAGTCCAAGGAGGGGTAGGATGTACAAAAAGGCTCTTGCCTCATCCCTGGGACCCAAGACCTGCTCAACAACCACATGGTATCAAATCCCCGACTTTCTTCTGAAAAACTCACCCTGCTGGCACCTTGATAAATCAGGCAGAAAAGAGAGGTTTAGGAGATGCTGAGGGGTGAGGGAACAGAGTATTGGATCATCGATAAAACCCCAAGGCTGCACTACCATCCTGGGAGCAAGCAGGAAATGCTAATTTGCATTTCATGTGCATATTTTTGCATATTGAGATAAGATGGGATTATTAAAAAAGGATTACAACATGCTCTTCTTGCATTAGTGCAAGAAGGGCTGGAGCAGGAGTCTAAACCTTTCTCTGCTGCCTCCCAGACAGCCTAAATAAGCCCCTCAGAACTGGCAGAGCCTCAGTTTACTTATCTGTCCAATTGGGCTGATACTATCCTATTTGGAAAGCTATTCCGAGAATTAGAGATCTTCTGGCCCAGTGCTTGGCAGGTAGTGAAGATGGAAGGGTTGGAGCAGAAGGGGCAGTGGTGATGAAAGTTATTTTTGTTTGTTTGTTTTGAAATAGGGTCTCCTTATAGACCCAGCTGGCCTGGATTCACTATGTAGACAAGGTTGACCTTGACCTCACAGAGATCCACCCGCCTCTGCTTGGATTAAAGGTATGAGCCACCACATCCAGCAAAAGTTATTATTCTTACTTTCAGGAGGCAATGCCGGGGATTCTGTTTTAGTACGTAGGATGTGTGTGTGTGTGTGTGTGTGTGTGTGTATGTGTACATGTATGCCACTGCAAACATGTGGAGGTCAGAGGACAACTTTTGGGAGTCGGTTTTCTCCCTGCACCATGAGTTCCAGAGACTGAAGTCAGGTAATCAAGCTTGTACCACAAGTGCTTCCTCCCATTGAGTCATCTCATGGCTCAACATCCAGAATTCTTGCTTGGGAGTCATTAGCCATGGTGGCCTATGGCAAACCCTTATTCTCTATAAAATGTATATACAACAGTGTATATATAGTATATACAACAACTTCTCTGAAAGAGAAGTTGGGAGCAAAATACTCCAATATGGGGGGGTGGTTCCAGACTCTGGGAAAACTTAGTGAAGTAGAGATGGGGTTTCAAGACACTGTCAAGAGCAAATCTAAAGGAGGCTGTTAAATGGGGTTCTGAGAGCAGTGTCCACCTCATTCCCAGAGATTTGGTCTGCAGGACTGGCAAGGGGAGGTGGGTCCCATAGCAGGCTTGACCTTAGGTAGCAGGGAGCAAGAGGTGATGTATTATCAGTCATTTATTCAGTCAGCTATTCTTGATAATTCCCCACCTTCCCAGGGGACTGAGCATGCCTGGCATATCTACTATTTCTGGGATGGAGTCCTACTGCCTCTCTTGTTTCCTGTCTGAGTCACTGCCAGTGAAACCTGTCTGAAGCCTGCTCTCATCCACCCCATGGCAGCTGGGTTGGATGGATCTTCAAGCAAGGCCTCAGTGGCTTGTTGCAAACTGCTGAGTCCATATCCTGGTCCTCCCTCTTTCAGCAAGTTTCCCCCTCATTTTTTGCCTCTCTAAAGTTCCTCCTTGCTCATTTAGTAATTAAGACCTCAGCAAGATAGTGTTGCCAGACAGGGACCAGAGAGGCGGTGGTGGTGGTGGTGGTGGTAGAGACTGTCCAACAAGCTAGTGGAACTCAACTAGGCAGGAGCCTTCTCATTCTCCCTATTCTTCTCTTCCTCCCCAAGTACAGCCTCCCACCACCTACTCCATCTCCCTGGAACCTAGAGAAGCCCTCTTGAATGCCTTACTCAACATGAGAACAGAGGCCATCTGACTACCAGATAAAGCCATGGTTGGCCCCAAGCAAAGATTCATGACATAAGCTGTGCCACTGTTTACTGTGTGAGTTAAGGCACCACTTAGAACATCTCTGAGACTCAATTTGCCTTGCTATGGAAAGGAGTGAGGGTCCACAGAGGTCCTGCTGTCCTTTAAAAGGGATTCTAGGGCTTGACCATCTCTAGAGTGGTTAAAGTGTTTCTTTTCTGCCTACATCCTGGGCCCAGGTGGGATGAGACCCAGAATTGTTGTAAGCTATGGGCATTCCTGGAGTTGTACCCTGGACAATCTCTTCTTCCCCTCCTGATACCTTCTGAAAAGCATCACTGCTCTTCCATCAGCTAGCCCACTCTAGGGATAATGCTTTCAGGTCAGCCCTTGCTCTTTCTATCCACTCCACCAGTCTCATCCCTCCTGTTTCCAGCCTTACATGCCATGTGGGATGTTCCATTTGCCTAACTGAGCACTCCTTCCAACTAAAAGAGGAGGGTGAGGAGCGTGTTTCCACACTGGCTGGCTAAGGGACGGTCTTGCTGGCTTTGCCCTTTTGTGTAACCTGAAGAATCAGAACTTCTGGCCCAGGCCCCTGCCCTTCCAGGGCCCATTTCTCCTGAGTGTTGCTCAGACACCACTGTGCCCCTAGGCAACAGAGTAGACTCGAATTCTGTATGACCTTCCTCTGCAGATCCTGCTCAGACATTCCCTTCTTTGGGCCAGCCTCATTGAGGATTTCATAGGAGGCAGGGGATGTAGCTCAGTAGTAGAATACTTGCCTAGTATGAAGAAGGCCCTGGTTTAGTCCCTGGTAACAAACCACAACAAAAAGATTTCATGGGAATTAGGGCTGGGAAAATGATTTCTTCCTAAGAAGAAAGCTAGACTTGAGAAAATGCTAAATCATGAGAATCATAAGTGCACTTGGAGTATGTGTGAGATGGGACTCTGGCTTCTGGGACAGTAGACTTAGATTCAAAGATCATTCCAACCACACATGTCTCCTTCCTCCTTGCTCCCTACCCTATCTCATCTCAGCTGGTCCCAAGGAGTGAAGTGAAGTCTGCAGAGAGGTCCTGACTCCAGGGGTGGAGAACTCCACCCAGCACTAGTAGGAAAGCTGGGCTGATAACTGGCTGAGAATGTCCCCTCCTTGCCTTGCCCGTTATCCAAAAAGGGTCAGCACCACCCCCAGAAAGTAGGAACCTCACAAAATGGGGCAGGGCTGTACCAACCTTCCACAACATGATGCTCCTACTAGCCCCACTGCCTTCTTACTTCAACTTCCCCTCCAGAAGCAAAATAGAAGCCTCTAGCCTCATCCATCACCAGGATTCAACAAATGAAGTGCTACCTGCCTCTCACAGAAGAGCTATCAGTTAAATGAAGGCATGATGAAACTGAGTCCTGCCCTCACCTTAACTGACCAGCAGAGGCCAATCCACTAAGGGATTGATGAGCAAAACCCAGCAGATTCTTCCAGCAGGAAAAGCAGAATTTTTGAGGAATTTTCTCAGGGCATTTCCCAAACCCACTACCAGAGAAGGCACTTCTAGATTTAACCTTGGTCCATCAGTACTTACAGCAGTCATTCAGGTACCTTTTGCTGTTGCCAAAGGGAAGATGACTGAGGTGTGGTCCTGTCCCAGAGAGCCTCCATTTTGGGGAGCAGACCCCTCACTCCAACATACTGCACTGAGCTGGCTCATTCAGGTGATGTATTATCCGTGGCCTCCTGGCTTCATTGACCTCACTTGCAAAATAAGCTAGTTAGGGAAAAATTGCTTCCAAAATTACTGACTAGATGCTAGCAGCAGCCAGGGCAAGGCACTGCTCAGGAAGCTCTTTCCTACCTTTGATGAAGGAGGAAGGTGCCTGTCCCTAACCCTCTGTTCACTAGCCTGGAGGGGCAGCTAGCAGAAGGGTCAATTTGCTATGGCCACTGGCAGAGGCACTGATGGGCTGATGGGACGTTAGGCAGTGATAAAAGGCTGCCTCCGTCAGAGCCTGACTTAGCCCACCACTGACACCCTTCACTTCCACCTGGAGGCAGAAAAACACATCTTGTGGAGAGTGAGAGCTGCTGTCAGCACTGGCCGGGGGTTCTGAGGAGACTTTTATTTATTCGAAAACCGTTCAGACACCTAATGCTCTGCTGAGGGGACAATTTCTCTCTTTTATTTGTCCTCATTTTCTCTTGCCAGAGTGGTAGGAAGGTCTGAGGGAAAAGAGTAAGACCAGCATCTGGGTGCTTCTATCACATGCCGTAGCAGTGGGACCCAGGGATGATAGCAAGGATCCTTTCCCACACTGGGCAGACATTTTGCTCAATGTGTTCCCAAGAACTCAAAAGGCCCCAGTAACTGGAGAGGTGGCATAGAGGACAGAATCTAGACACTAACTCTAACTCTCTCTCTCTCTCTCTCTCTCTCTCTCTCTCTCTCTCTGTGTGTGTGTGTGTGTGTGTGTGTGTGTTTGATGCTGGGATTGAACTCAGGGTCTTATATATGCTAGGCAAGCACTGTACCACATCTAGTCTGGGTCTTGACTCTCTGTTCACTATAACCCTGGTACAGGCCTCACCTTTCCCTGGGCCTCAGTTACCATATCTGTAAAATGAGCAGAATGGTCCAGAGCTGTCTGAGGAACAATTGCTATAGGAATGCACATTGCTGAAGAGAGAGGAGCTCTCGGACTAGGTAGTCATGCCTGTCAACAGCACCTGAGCTGGGAGGACCCCAGTTACAAGCCACTGAAGCAGTACAGACACTGTGCATTCCCAGGCTCACACAATTAATGTCGCTTTACTTTCCTTCTTTAAGGATGAGGCTACCCAGGTTCCTGGACTTCTGGGTGCAGGGGCAAACAACCTGTTCTGACATCCTGACATGTTCATCACATGCTGCATATATGGCCACACTACCAATCTCCCTGTCTCTGTCAGAACTCATTCTTGGGTACTCACACATACCTCCCTCAAAGAGCTCTACCCCAGAGAAAGGGTCCAACCCACTCCTACCTCAGGTCTTTGTATAGACCCTCTACCAGGGATGCTCTTTTCTCCTACCTCCTACCCAGCCATCCAAGTCTTCCCTGCTTTTTTGTGCCTTCATTGAGTCATCTCCTCCATGAAGCCTTCCCTGATTGCCTGGGCCCCACGGTGCTGAGCAACCATATTTTCTCCTTCACTCATGTGCTGTAATTATGCATGTTTGAGGTATTTACCATGTTTTTCCTATGTGTCATATTCCCCTACTAAGTGGAAAGTTCCCAGGGACTATGGATCAAGCCTATTATATAGACGCTAGGCCCTACCTAATTAACTAACATTCCCCACTCAACCAGATAATCTGAGTTCAGTGACCCTTAAGATGATGGAACTTTAACTAGACAGGTTGTATTGCAGTACAGGAAGTTCTTGTTCCCCCATAGGATTTTTTCCTTCCCTTCTGGCACAGACTGGGATGGGCACATCAAAGTCAGAGGTCTGGGTCTGTGACTGGCCTCCTTCATTTTAGGAGACAGATCTGGGATAACAACCCCATCTCCAGACTTAAGCTCCACATCCTGGTCTGCACTGACTACTGGGTGGCCTTAGGCAAGTTTCTTACCCTCTCTGGACCTCAATTTCCCTTTCTGTCTAGTAAGAAGATACTATAGGCTCTGACGATCTATAGCCTGGAACTTGACCCTAATTTTGATGTGCAGATGGTGGCATCTTGCATCAATTGAAAGGGTAAACCCTGCTTCCCTCCATTTAGTACAGTGAATGACATCAAACTGACTGGGTCCACATTGCACTGAAGTTTTAAATGTTGTTTGTGTGGGTGTGGTTATTTTGTTTTTTGTTTTTTATTTATTTTGGTCTTTTTGAGACAGGGTCTCTCTGTAACCCCAGCTGGCCTTGAACTCACTATGTAGACCAGGCTGGCCTTGAACTCACAGACATTCGCCTGCCTCTGCCTCCTGAGTGTTGGGATTATTTGTTTGTTTATATTACAGGACCTCACTATGTTATCCAGGATAGCCCTGAACTGCTGAGCTCATGTGATCCCCTGCCTTAGCTCATCCCAGCCTGAAGTATTCTCCATGCAATCAGAGATGGGGCCCTCTTCTGATTCCCATTTGGAGGTTACAGTTCATCTGTACCATGTTCAGAGAGGGACATTTGAGGGAGCTCCCTGCTCCCCAATTCCCTGTTTACCTTTCAAGTTTTCTTCTTTTCCAGGAAGCTTCCCACTTGTCTCAGGGTAAGACCTGCCTTTCCTAGGGGATGCTTGAATCCTGTGTCTCCCCTTCATGAAGCCCTTGCTGAATGCTAAGTCTTACCCTCAGGATATTATATGCTTTGGGTTTTCAGACTCCTCCTGCCAGATGAAGATCATGTTTTGCCACTCGGTGAAGGAAGACAGGCTCAGAAAGCCAAAGTGACTTGCCTATATAACCCCTGTTTCTTGCCAAAACTGACTCACCACATTTCCAGGTCAGACCACCTTTCTTGAGTGTCAGTTGCCCCTCAGGTTCCTTAACCTGCCAGCAAAGTGATTCCTTACGTCAACATTTCCTATGCCTTCCCAAATGACCAAGCCCTATATTGGACCTGGAGGATATGATAGAAACTAGGGAATCTTGGGTCCCAACTTGACAAGAGTTCAGAGTACAGGAGTGTTTCTTATTTCAAGGCAGAGGCCATCACATGTGTGTGTGGCTGGGGATAGAGCAGGAGACACATTTAGTTGTGGGGAGGCTGGTCTAGGATGGCTTCCTGACATAATGATTTGATGGGTTCATGAATATCCTGGGTCCAAATGGTAAAGATGAGGGAGAGTGCTCCAGGGAGAAGAAACTGCAGGAATAAGACCACCAGGCAAGGGTCTTCACTGAATAGGTATCTGTCTAGACTGTTAGTCATCTTGAGGAACTAGAGAGTGATGGGAGATTGGAGGCAGGGCAGGCTAGGTGGGACTCTTGCTTCCCCAGCATGGTAGGCATTCTTGATTGACTTTCTCTTCCCTTGGGTGTTATGACTAAGCTTAAGATCTTCTTGGCACGTAGTAGGTTCTCCATAAAGCTCAGTGTCAGTCTCTCTGGATTCTGAACTGACCTCCCCTAGGTCTGCATATAAAACTGACTCCTGCCAGGTTCCTGTCAAAGTTGGGCCCCTCTCTGTGCCTGCAATGTTATATGTTCCTGCCACCCACATCTTTCAGGGTGGATACCTTGGCCAAGTGGACAATCCTAAGCATTTCCTGCTGAACCCATCTGTGTGCCTGCTGTGAAAGTCTTATTCTCTGGGAAGGCATAATTTTCCCTCCCAAGATCTTAACCTGTGGCTGGCTGGAGCTAGCCCCCAGGAGGCCGAGGATATTGTGAGCCTTGAAAGTTGGAATGTATAAACTCTTACTACCCATTTACCCTTAATTACCTCTCCTCCTTATTTGTCTTCCTTTAACGGCCTGTCAACCAAAATCTCCCGCCTTTCCCTAGGCACCAGCGGCTTCAATTAGGTGCACATCTGCGGAGGCTGAGACTGAAATGCCCAACCGCCAGTGCTCACCACAGAACCAACTAGCCCCAGGTGCTTGATGGCCCAGGTGCTCTCCAAGCATAGCACTGCTATCCTAGTATCAAAGGGCAAGCAAGCTGACCCTGACAAGTCTCAGAACATTGCAGTCTGTGCTGGGAAGCTATCCACCCTGTAACAGGGCACCTAGAAAGATTTATATCCTTTGTGCTATCCACTGGGTCTATTATGAGCAGTGATTTGTCCAGTAAAGTACTGGAGGAGGTCATCTCAGGCCAGTCCTGCCTGAACAACAGGGATATGGATGCTGGAGACAGGTGTCAGCAAGAAAAGCTAGGGGGTGGGTAGTTAGCCCAGGCTTACTTATTTAGTGGACACTTTATCCTGGTGAAGGGATTGCTCTGCCAGAGCTGGGGGAGGGGAGGTACTTGGCACAATTACACACCTGGCTCAGTGAGGCCCCTGCTTGTCTTCTTATAGAGTTGCCCTGATGTCACCTCCCATAGTCCACTAGGTCCTTCCTCTGTACTCCTCAGTCTAGAAGGTCACTGCCCTTTCCTCTCACTGAAATCCTCCTTGGCTAACCTGTGAATGGATGATAGGTGATCCATTTAGACATGAGACAGGGCATCTCTGAACTGAGCTATCCAGCAGTTACTATCCCCTCACTTTTCACATTTGATAGTTTGTGGGCAACTATTGCTTAAGCCCTGCACCAGGCTGGCAGGGAGCATTGTCTCATCCTATGGGTGCCTAGGACAGAGAGGAACTCCAGGACCAACTTCAGCAAGACCTTTGGGATGCTCTTCCCCAACTGTGTGCTTCCACTACCAGCCCATTCACCCCATTTGCACTTCGTCCTGGAAATGATGCTGAGTATCTACACAAGTATCCATAAGGGAAAGCTGGGCTCTGAGAAAGGTGGTCCACAAGCTGAGAAGCAGAACTGTACATCAACCCTTCTTACATGCAGCAGGGAAGTCCCTGGAGCCTCTAGAACAGAATTAGTGGACTGTGCAGGGGTGAGCTCCCTGGCACTAGAGAAATCTGACTGGAGGTTGTGCGAGCCAAGGGAGCTGAGACTTGGGTCTCCCTTGCACACACTGCCTAGTCAGTAAAGGGGAGTAAAAGAAGAGCCCCTGTACCCTGCCATCCTCAGCCCCCATATCTGTGCAGCTGGACCCAGGCTCCCTCGCGGAACTAGGAGACCCAAACGCTTTCTTTCTGCCAAGCCCTCCCGCAGAAAGAAATCTTGAGGTGGCTGGAGCCACTGTGGGTGTGACAGTACTGCCTCCCTCCTCTCTAGTCTGCAGAAGCCTGCCATACCACCATTAAACCTCTGACTCCAGGCCTTAAGCCTGTTGAAGGTCGAGCCCTCAGAAGGGTCACATATGCGTCTGCAGGGTCTCGAGTGGGAGAGTTTGCACGCAGGGGGCGGACAGGAACGTCGGGGTCTGAGGTGTGGGGGTGGAGACGCACACTGGGCGCTCGGACAGGCTGGGACGCAAGATGCGCGAGCCCGGACTCCGGTCGGTTGCGCGAGCCAGTAGGGCAGGCTCGGGGCTGAACGCGGACGAGGGACGCGCGGGCACAGGCGGGCGCGTGGCCGCGGCGGGGGCGCGCGGGGGCGGGCCGGCCGAGCAAAGAAGAAGGGAGGGAGGGAGCGAGAGGGGAGGGCGGCGCCGGCAGGTTGGCGGCCGCCGCTATTTGAGCGCAGGTCCCGGGCCAGGCACTCAAAGCGCTTGGAGCCAGCGCAGCTGGGAGATCGTAGCGCGCAACCCGCAGAGGCGCTGCGGCCAGTGCAGCCCCGGAGGCCCCGCGCGAAGGCGGAGGAGGAGAGGCCGGCTTGCCGCCCGCAGCCCGTCACCCGAGCCCCCCCATCCCGCCGCCGCCGCCGCCGCCGTCCCCCTCTCCCCGCGGCGCCGCATCTTGAATGGAAACATGGCGGTGCCGGCTCGGACCTGCGGCACTTCTCGGCCCGGCCCGGTGCGGACCGCGCGCCCCTGGCCCGACCCGGATCCCCGGCCCGGCCCTGACCCCCGGGGCCCGGCGTCCCGGCCCGCACGCCGGCTGCTGCTACTGCTACTGCCGCTGCTGCTTTTACCGCTGCTCACCGCCCCCGGCGCCTCTGCCTACAGCTTCCCCCAGCAGCACACGTAAGTGGCCTCGTCCGGCCGCGGGACCCCGCGGAGCCCTGCGCTCCCCTGCGCCCCTCAGACTGCATCTGCCCCTGCCCACGCCGGGTGTCGGGGCGTGGGCTTTGGGTCCCGCGGCACCTGGGGGTGACGGCTACAAACGCAGAGGGCAGGCAGCCAGGGTCCCAGAGCTTCTGGCTGCGTCGCGAAACTTCCTTGCGGTGCCCCTGCTTCCCACAGACGGCCCCCATCCCCCAAATGGGACAGAACAAAAATCTCCAAGCCCAGGGATGGGGCAGGGGGTCTAAGTCTATCAGTTGATATCCCTGCCTTTGTCCCAGTAAAAGAAGAACTTGGGTTCAGTGAGGGAGCGGCCAGCGACCCCTGCCCCACAGAGTTGGAGCCAAGCATCTTCCCTGCGTTCTCCCCTTGGTGGGAACCTGACGCTTTAGAGTCAGACGTGGGGTACCTCCACACCTGTCTTTTGGGGCCTTTTCCTTTGAGGGACGATGCTGGATGCAGAGGATGCCAGCACCTTCTTGCTGGCGTCAGTGTCGCTGTTCTTGGCCTCACACCTGCAGGGGTATCCCTGGAGAGCCCAGTTAGGAGGTAAAGGTGCTAGGGTTGGGACCGAAGGTGACTGGCTGGGAGAACCCCTGCCTGCCCCTGCTGCCGCTGCTGCTCCTGCTGCCAACAGGGTAACAGCATTTCCCAGTTCTGCCAGTTACTGCGGGTGCTCACGGCCCATCCCAGCCGCCTCATCTTCCCCAAGAACCGACAAAGTCGGCCAGATGTGTCTGGACAGGGAGGGGGTATTCTGCATGTGGTCCTTAGGACAGACAGCTTTTGTTTCTTGACACCATGCCCCAGCCATATGTCAGTGCCCCAGACAACCCTTTGGAGCCTGGTGACCACCCTGCTTCTCTTTTCTGTCCTCGAGTCCGAGGAGCCACCTGTCCCTGGACTCCTTCACTAGTGTTCTGGCCTAGGCTTGGATGTGAGGGGAAGGATCTGGCCTCAGGAAAGGGAATGGCTAGCTCTGTGTCATAGGAGCAGTTCTGCCCTTGGGTAGGAGCCCCTGGTTCTGCACAGAACCTGCCAACTCCAGCTGGTAGGTTCTCCCAGATGAGGAAAAAGCAAACTCGGGAGAAGCACTGCTCTGAGTCTTTCTCTCCTTGTCATCGCTCTCCTCACACAGCCTGGCTGTGCTCAGGCAGGTGATCAGTTGGCAAATTACAGGTGTCGCTCAAACGTGTCCTCTGTCAACTGTCTGGATTTTTCATGTGTGGATGGGGGAGGTGGGATGCAGGGAAGTTCAAGGGTTGGGGGATGCGCTATTGCCTATTTGCTACAATGAAAACGGATTTAAACCACGGTGTTTAAAATGAACAAAAGCGTTATTTTGTTGTTGTTCTTTCTTCTTCAAAGCTAAGCACAAGCCAAGCCACAGTTATTTTTTTCCTAGTCATTTTACAGCTCCTCAAGTGAAGGTTTAAGTAGACAGCTCTTTCTACTGTTCCTGACTGACCTCTCTCCCCTTCCCTGTAACCTGCAGTGGTATATGGCTGTTAGGCCTACCTGAGTCTCCCCTAGAAAGACAATGTAAGACCCTGCACAGAGTGTACACCTGTCCACCTCTGTCCGTAGCCAGAGGATGTTGAGAAGGGTGTGACCACAGCTGTCTATTTCTAGCTGGACACTCTCTTCTTGTCCGTATATTTGGAGTTAATTCAAAGGTTTGGGACGTGACTTGCGAACCATAATTAGAGGGTGAGAGTCGGGGTGGAACAGGGACTGTGGAGCTCCGAGGGTCCAAGAGGAGGTGACTAATGTGTGACATCGCAGAGGATTTGCCGTGACAGGCAGCGCCCTTCAGCTGCCCTGGTCCTGTGGATGCAGAGCCCATTGATCCTTGGAGGGAGGAAGGGGACTCTAGTGGTCCCCTTCCAGTGACTGTGGCTAGTTAGAGTTAGGGCTTTTGTTAAACTGACAGAAAAGGCTGAGACTGCCGCTGGGGCCACAGGGCTTTATGAGACTGCTTGGAGGTAGATGGCCTCCCTGAACCTTCTCTTGGGTCAGAGTGGCCAGGCCAGGAGGACATTGATAACAGGTGGAAAGTAGGACTATTAGCCTCATGGCATTGGGGTGATAAACCTCAGTCGGGAGGGTCCTTGGATGATCAAGTAATACCCTCATGGGTGTCAGGCAGTGGAAGGGGCCAGGCTTCTCAAGCTGCTGGGTTTTAATCAAGTGCAGGCTTGGGATCTGGTGGCGGTTATTCCTGTGATTGCTCTGGCAGCGTGGCTCTCTGCCATTCAGTGAAATGGACCAAGGCTGCCATTAAATTGCAAAGGGCAGAGGAGTTGCCACTGGAGGTAGGACAAGACTTGAGTTTCAGGAAGAGGGGCCACTCACCCCACCTGAATCTGCATCAGGATTTCAGACAAGGGTGAGGCCACATGTGTGTTGTGCATATATATGTGTGTACACCCTCATGTCTGGGGATGGAGTCTGAGCACAGAGCATACCCCATTTCACCTGCTTCCTTCTGTTCCCAATTATGCCCACCCTAGTGGTCAGGCCTGCAAGTGCTGCTGGCTGAGAGGCAGTCTTTGCTGCTTTTGGCTCTTGTGTCTTTTTTTGTCCCTCTCCTTGTCCCTTTACTCCTGCTTTGGGTTTTGTTGGGGGGTTTTTGTTGTTGTTGTTTGATTTTTTTTTTGTTTTTGTCTTACCTCCTTGTTTAGTCTCTCATTAATCTGCCCACCCTGGCATGACTGCCTTTGTGTCTTCTCTGTTGGATTCCTGTTCCCTGTCCTGTGGTGTCCCTGGGTTTCTCTGTCCCCTGCCCTATGGAGCACTGGCTCAGTGCTGGGTGGAGTGCCCAGCTGAGCCACCTTCTAGCCCAGCTGTGCTCTAGTGATGGTGTAGGTTGGTGCTGCCTTTCCTCTGGGGTGAATGGAGAGTAGTAAGGTACCCTAAAGGGCTTGGACCCCCAACAAATTAATGTCAGTGTACATAAGCGGTTCTCTTCTGAGTGGACAAATGGGGAACAGTGCCCGCAATGGGGCATGCGTCAGTCTAGCTATGGTTAATGGGGGGTGTGACGTGTGTCTGTCTGGGCCTCTGAGCCTGGCTCCACCTCTCTGTGGCTCTCCCTGTTGGTGGGAGGCAACATTGCATTTATGGGTACCCTCCCCCTTCCCAACAACCTGCTGCAGCTTTTGCAGGAGGGAGGGAGGCTTCTAGGCCTGTTGCTGTCAGACGCTCACACCTCTTCTGGTGTTGAGGATTTGGGGGAGACCTTAGGTTTTTGTGCTCTTTTAGACCCCCCTTTTATTGGGCACCTCCTCCTGGCCAGATACACCATTCTAACCTACTGAAAAGAGAGGAAGCCCATTTTAAGACGGGTCCCTTCATAGTTTGAGGGGTAAGTCTTAGTCCAGATTCCTTGTCACATTCATGTTCCCAGGGACAGATTGACCCCAGAGTAAAGCTGGCAAGCCCTTCAGCAGTCAGTATCTCCTTCTTCCCTCTGCCTGTATGTAGGTAGACAACACCAGCTCTTGGCACCTCAAATGCAGTGAACACTGCCAGCTTCTGAGAGGAGACAGTTTGGGAACCTGCTGGGTTTCAGGTATAAGCTCTGCATGCTCAGTTCTGGCCTCCATAGAGGACCTTCTCCATTGGGATGACCTTGCCTCAGTTTCCCCTTCTGAGATAATATAATCTTAAGAGCCTAATAGGGAGAATCAGTAAGAGAGGGGCAGCCTTGGGTGGGCAGGGAGGGCTCCCTCAGGCACCAAGGCAGGTACTATTCACATCAGCGGGAAGTCCAGAAGCCACAGCCGTGGGCCCTCAGCTACCTGTCCTGTCACAGTGCTCCCCCTACCCCCCAGGGCTAACTGCCTTCTTGCCTCTGCTTTGCTGTCCCTACCCTACCATCATGGCTTGCTTTTACCATACCCATGCCTTCTGAGACCTCCCCATCGCAGCACTGGGCTGTACCATTTTTTCATCTATTCACACCCACATGAGATACCAGCTCCTTGAGGGTCGTCACTGGACACCTTCCTCCCTCCCCAGCATCCCAGCTTAACTGTAGTAGGAGACGTTGCAGCCTCCTCTCATTGAATCCAGGCCAGGCTGCTCACCTGTGTCACCAACTTATCCTCATAACCCCTATTATGTCCATCCTGCAGATTGGGAGTTACAGAAAGGTCTGCCCAAAGCCCACAATGCCTACAGGAAAGACTGGGAGAAGATTGTTATGTCAAAAATGTACTTCCCTGCCAGGGGTTTGGGGACATCTGAGTAGGGAGTCCAGGAAGCCAGGAGAGGAGCTAAAAACCTACATTTTTAAGAAGAAAACAAAAGGCTGAAGATGTGGGAGTTAGGCAAAGGCCTCCCAACTATAACCTTGCCTGCTCTGCCCTTCTTTCCTCTTCTGGGTCTCCAGCAAACCCGAGAGGCCTCCCTTGGCCAAGGCTGTCCTTCCAGCCCTACTGTGCATGTCACCCCTGTCATGTGCTCCCTGGCCATCATGGAATAGCCCCCAGCCCAGAGTTATCCCTGGCCTAGCACTCTGAATCATGGCCAAGCCTGTCAGGCAGGGTGCTGAGCAGCAGTAGGGGAGGGAGAAGGGATACCATTTCCAGATTCCATTATGATTCTGAGAAGAAAGGTCATAGGGTGGAGGTGGGCCTGGATTTTTAATGGTTATATGTGAATCTGGATCATCTTCACTGTTTTGCCAGGCCTAGGGGACTTCAGACAACTCAGACCTTCTAGGTCCTTGAGAGGTTTGTACTGTCTGGACACAACAGGTGAGGTTGGAGATGGCCCTAGGTTCTTGAGGACTCACTGCTCTTCAGGGGGCAGCTAGAGGTTTGGGAATCAGAGCAGACTGGCCTGGGCCTTGTCCGGTAGGGTAGCGTTGCCTATGGGGTGTGAATGGCCCTTTCTTACCCTTCTCCCTTCCAGCCCCCACCCCATCCCAGATTTGCCTGGGAACCTTTGACCTGTATCTTCCAGTGACGATCCTCTGAAGAGCAATGGAGCCTGGAGTCCCCAAGACAGGGCTTGGGGGTTTCTCCATCAGTGATTCCAGCCTGTAGCCTACTGGGGAGATTCTCTTCATGTCAGGTTTATTTTTTTCTTGGTGCCCACTGTCTAAACAAGAAGGTACAGAATCAATATTCGTATTCCCAGAAGGAAGTGTGTATATAGTTTTTGCTTTTTTTTTTACCTTCCCTTCTTCTCTTGTCCTGTGTAACTTGAAGAGCCTTCTGCATTAATGTTACCAAGGACTGTAGGGGAGGAGAGGGTGGTGTCAGTATAGGTGACCACAGAGATTGAAATGTCCTTAGGGGTTTGTGGTGTCCCCATAGAGGTTTCTTGGGACTCCCTTAAGGAGTCATGGGTTCTATCCTTTGAATGCACACAACTTGAGCCTGACCTCGCACATCCTGCCCTGCCCCTGTGGGACTCAGGCAATTCACCTGGTGTCCTCACTCCTGGTCCTGTCCCTTATCCTGGTCCTGCTGCCCCCACATACTTCCTTCTCCACCTGGTCTGCTCAGGTCCTCTTTGTCACTAACTACTGCTTGTGCTGGTGACTGAGCTTGGTGGGAGTAAGGTCTCACACACTAGGAGACCCTGTTTAGCTGTGGGAACAGTCAGGTGCCTTTGTAAGGAGGAAACCCAGCCCAGCCTTCTCAGCTGGGTAGCTTGCTTGGTGACCTTGGACAGAACTCCTCCTCCCTGGGGCCTCAGTTTCCTCTCTTCTAGTCTCCTTCTACTCTGAGATTCCAACAGTCTAAGAAGGCAGGTCTGGGACCTGTCTTCCTGTTTTTTATACTCTAGCAAGAGTGAGGTATGGCCCACCCCCTTCTCTCTCTCTCTCTCTCTCTCTCTCTCTCTCTCTCTCTCTCTCTCTCTCTGTCCATCAGGGTCTCTGGGCCTAGTACCTTGGGTGCCTTGAAGCCTCTTTGCTTCTGACTGACCCACTTTGAGCTCTGATTAGCCTAATTGTTTAGCAGAGAGAGGAGGGAAGAGGAAATCTTTTCTGCTGGTCATTAACCATCATTCCCCGCCTTGGAATGATGCTCATTAAACAAGAGAAAACAGGGAGGACACATCACCCCCCACCTATCTCTTGCACCCACTTAGATCCTGGACCCCTCCCTTCTACCTTAATACCTTCCTTCCCTGATGGCCAGGCCTTTCTGAACTAGGCTGTTTTGGTGTGTGCCCCTGAGAGTACAACCCCTCCCAGCAGCTACATGACCTTGGGTACTTGCTAAGCTTTTTGGGGGTTTGGGGCCTCATGTGCTGCCTCCTACTGTTGGGATGCAACAGATCATGGGGGATGGGGTCTACTTTCAGGCCCTGGATCTAGGAAGGTTCTCAATACAACTGTGTCTGCACTTGCCACCCACCCGTCCCCTTTCCTGTAGCAAACAGTACTCAGTCAAGCCCTATAGGTACCTGGGCCCAATTATGGTTTCTGGGCCTTTCCTCTTGTACTGGGCCCTTGCCTTGGCCTGACTTCATATGTAAGCTTGTAGGTAAAAATGTCTATACCTGTGTGTTCATGTATGGCTTTGCACATGTATTGGTAGTACATGCATGCTTGTACGTGTACCTGCTTATGTGCCTGTGAGTAGGTATGTACTTAGGTATATTTGTGCTAGCATGGTGTTTGTATGTATATGTGTAGGTGTGTATGTACATGCATGCTCATATATATATATACACAGGTGCAGGTGTATGCACATGGGTGCATATGAAATCAAATGTGGGCAGTGCTCATATGCCTGTATGCGCATGTGCAGTTTATCTCTGCAGCAGAATGTGTTCACAGTGCCCACCTTCTGTACCTGCCTTTGATGTGAATGCCAGAACTTGGTGGGTGAGCACTGGCAATGGGAAATAAAACCTCCCGCTTTCAAGGACCCGTGTTTTGCAAACTTTTTATGTCAGGAACAGCCTCAGTTAAAGCTGAGCTGGAAAGTTTGATCATCTACCAACTGGCACGTTGACAGTCTGCAAAGGAAACATACAGAGGCTGTGTCCTTGTAATTCAAATTTTTGCAAATTGAATGGTATTTAGATTCGCTGGAGGACTTGGGACTCAAAGGACTTCTGTAAGACCTTTGAGAAGTGAAGCAACTTTGTCAACAACCCTTCCTTCCATGGAGAAAGTTTAGAGGGCCAGCATGAAGAAAGTCAGGGTTCAGGGTGTGGGACCTTGGGTTATGTGTGTGTGTGTGTGTGTGTGTGTGTGTGTGTATGTATGTATGGAGGGGTTCTTCTCTGTGTGTTTCTCATTTGCACACTAAAGGACAAGGAACATCTGCAGCAGATTTGGGGTCTTTCTGCACTGCACTCCATGCAGTCAGCAGTCAGAGCATCTAACCGTGAGCTTAATGATCCTGTGTGCTCTTCTATTTGGAGTGTCTCTAGTGAAACTGTTTCATTTCAAGGATGAATTTTTGCGTACTGGATCTTCATGAGTATGGCTGTCACAGTACCCCATACTGGGACACTGGACCTTAGGGGTGTACAGGTCCTAGTCTGACGGGTTCTAAAACCAGAGAGAACTGTAACTTTTCCTGCCATTCTTAAAGTCTGTTGTGAGCTGGGATGTCCCAAAGAATGGGGCAGTTTGGGAAGGGGCTTCTGTAAAGGGAGGACAAAAGTGGCTACAATGGGCTTAGGCACCTGAAGGGTGCAGGGGGTATTTCTAAGGGGGCAGGGAGTCTGTCAAACCATCTGGGCACTTGCATGCTTCCCAATCTTGGGAGGAAGAGAGCCACAGAAACCCCTAGAGAGCCAAATGCTCCTATCTCATACCCAAGGAAACTAAGGCCCAAGGAAAAGGAAGTTTGCCTTCAGGACCCATGTTTGTGCTACAGGCAGATCTTGTCCCAAGCCCTAGAGTTCAGTGCACACAGCTTGAAGGGTGATTCCCTATGTGGTGGTGGCTGTCCTCACATTCTGACATACAGTCATTTGTCTTAAATAGCCATATCAGAGGCCTGGGATGAGGGAGCAATCAGAGGTCTCCTTGAGTGAACTCAGAACAGAGTGATATGATGTCCCAACTCCTACTGTTTCTTGTGGCCAGACCTTAATTCCAATGTCCCTGTGCTATTTCAGAGTCACCTAAGCTTTCTGAGTCTCCTTGGGAAGGACAGCTCTGCCACCAGGCAGGAGGGTGGGCACACAGGAACTGGCTTGTTCCTGAGACAGGTATTGGCCCCTGCGCTGCCTCGAGTTTCCAGCCTGACGTGGCATTTTAGTCTTGATGACTTCCTTCCGCAGCCATGTTCTCCTCCCGCTGGCGCTGCCTGAAATGCTGCATTTGAAGCCTTAAAGGTCAGGCTTGGTGCTGTCACCAGTTCCAACAAACAAACAACAAAGCACCCCTCTCTCTAGCCCTGCCCCCAACTTCAGTTATTAGAAATGTGGCAGAACTGGCAGAAACTTCCCTTCACACAGAGCTTTCACAGGAGGACCTTTCTCCATTCTGTGAACAGAGGCTGAGTGGGCATCCCTTCTTTCCTGGGATCCCTCTACATGCTGTTGTGTCCCCTCATTAGGATTAGCTGTGACCTACACCCGCGGAGTCCGTGGTGGGCAGAGCCCCACCTCTCACAGGTATTCAAAGCCTTGCCTAGGCTGCTTCTGGCCACTAACCCTGGGAATACCTGTTCTCCAGCCAGGTGGAGCCATTTGCAGGTCCTAGTAGGCTCTCTGGCCTCCCTGCCTCCTGGCCTTCACCCATGAAACCTTGCCACCAGATTGGCCTTCTGGGCCTAAGTGCTAGGACAAGAAGCCCTCTTGAATGATGCCCTCCTAGCTTCCCTCCACCTTGTGTATCTCTCCTTAACCTATACCCTGTGCTAGTGCCAGGCTACTTCATGGAACCCCTGGAGGAAGAGGAATTATACTGAGTGTTTGAGGGAGTCCTTAAGTCTGTGGAATGTATTTGGCTATGGAAACAAGGAAACATGGCTCCTCCTATATCCACCTTGGCAACCCCAGCGTGAAGCTTTTTTTTTCCTGTGATTAGGCCCTTTATCCTCTGACAAGGAGTCATAGATTGGTCAGTGTAGGCTGTCAGTGAGAACCAAGTCCTCTCCTGTGCTCTGACTGGTGGGCCTCATTTTGGGCATGGCTAACTATCTTTGGTCAACTCCCCTGATGGCAACAAGATGGCTGCCACAGCTCCAGGCACCATATCAGACCCAGACTTTAGGTAAAGAACGGTATATATTTCCTCTAGTTTTCTCCTAGGAGGTGAGGAAATCTTGATAAGAAACCCTCAGGCTTACTTCCCCTCACATTGCATTGGCTAGCACTAAGTCACATGCCCACTCTTAACCAATCACTGGCAATGGAGAAGGTCCACTGTGATTGGCTCAGGCTAATCAGGATTTACCCTTGAGCTGAGGATGGGGTCACCTTGAGGCTGGAGGTGGAGATTCTGCAGACTTGGGTTTCCTTAGCAAGAAGGTAAATGTGATGGAGGATGGGGAGGCAGTGGCTGCTACAGGGTCAGACAAGAGGCCGGAAGGTTGGGGTGGAGCCTAAGAAAACAGGAGAGGAGAGGAGAGGTGGGGAAGCATACTCGAGAAAACTAGAAAGTAGTTATTTTATCTATGACATAAGTCTCTGCAAGCCTGGCCCTGGTGTTGTATTTCATACATGTGTCCAACACAAAAGGAGGCTCAGCAAGGCTTAAGGATGCTATAGTCTCACAGATAGCAAGTGGCAGGTCAGGGTTCCCACTCTGAACTCAAAGCCCAAGCACTCAGCCGCTGTTGCATGGAACTCCAGGCAGCCTCTTGCCCCGGGACACTTGAGGTACCCCTTTACTTGCAAGTTGTCTTATCATATCTGGCTCCCTGAAAAAGTTGTCCCTCTCTGATGAAGGCCTCAGAGGGTTTATCATGGGTCTTCTGGCTCTTTTTTGGGTCCTTAGCATTCTTGGTGATGGAGGCATCTCAAGGATTAGAAGACTGGATAGAACAGCTCTGCCTTTACCTAGGGTGTAGTTGTGGGCCAGTGGCAACTGTTGTGCTAACTGATCCAGTTTTGTTCCTATGAGGCATAGATGGAGAAACTGAGGCCCACTGAGGAACACTGCTTGGACCTTCCAGCAGTTGAGGCATGGCCTAAATCCCAACCCTTTAAGTCATTATGCTATGCCAGTTGAATTGTCCAGTCAGGGCCTAAAGGAGATCATTTAGGCCACCCCTGTTTCTCAGGCAAGGGAAGGGTAGGCAGTACTGAGCAGCAGGAAGCTGCTGGTTCAGACAATATCAAGCCACTGACAGAGGGGCCTATCCTGCTGCTGTAGAGCCAAGCATCTGACCTGCCTTAATAGGCTGCCACGAGCCTGGACAATGCCATGGGGGAAGACACAGACTTCTTTGGGCGCTACCTATGAGACTTTCTCCTCATCCTGCAGGAAGAGCCTCTGTAGGGTGGGCTATACTTGTGCCTGTGTACTATAGCGAAGCCTTGGATGTCATGGATTAGCTACCCTGATGAATGACAAAACACTCATTCTAACATGGCTATGTTCCCAAGACCTGATACCTTCCTGTTTCTCTCTGGGCTTTTCCCCGAACCAGTCCTGTATCTTAGCTAGGCATAATATCAAGGAATCAGCCAGATCTTGGACTATGCCCTGGGCTCTGTCTGGCTCTGGGTTAGGGTACCCCTCTGGTCTTTTGTTCCTTACCTGTCATATGAGGGGAAGGTCCTCAGGGCTGCATAGGGGTCAAGGAAGAGGAGGATCTGGCTTCTTCTGGACATAGCCAAGAGACCTTCAGTTCACCACAGGCCTCCTGAGATCCAGACCTATTTATGATACCTGCTGGAAGTTGGTGACACTGTATCCTGTGTACATGTGGGAGTAGAGGAGAAGGGCAAAGTTCACTCCTTACTCTTTACCTCCATCCCTGCTTTTCTACTCAGTCCCCTCAACTGCAGGCTACACCTAGCATCACTCAGGCAGGGAGACTTGTAGGCAGGGAGGCAGCAAGTCCAATTAAGCCAGACCTTTGCCAGACAGGTTCAGAAATCCCAGGGTCTTGTGCAGGAGGATCACAGGACTACCCTCCACCCTTCTTCTTCCAGACACCTCTTCTTGTTCCACCCAAGCCTCAGCCCTGCCCAGCTGGTTATGGGATTCTGGGAAAGCCTCCTGCCCTGCTCCAAGCTTCAGGGTCCTCATCATTCCCAGCCCCTTCCAAAGTGATGATCCCGTGGCTGGTGATGATATTCCTCTGCTGCCCAATCAGCAAATTTGTTATCTGTGTCTTGCCCTGTGAACTGGTGATCATGGTGCCCATAGCCCAGAAGTCTTCTTCTGATAGACAAGGTGGTGAGCATGGGGTAGCACAGGAGACTATCTCTGCCTCCTAGGGCTTTCTTCCATCTACTGTAAAACTAGGGGTAGTTTGGAAGGGCTTCAAAGGGCCCTACCAGCCCCAGGCAGACCCACCTGTTGTCCAGCTAATGTCTGTTCCTTGGTGATTGGGTAAGAATCATTGTCCCCTGAAACCTCCCAAATCTCCCCATGAGTGTCATGGACATTCTAGGATGCTTCAAGACCCTTTCTTCCCACCTGTGTCCTGCAAAAGCCCTTGCCACCTGACTGGCTATTCACAGCAATGCCTCCCCTTCAAGACTGTGTGCTCTGAGCCACCTATCCTCAGCTGGAACTCCTGGATAGTGCCTCTCAAGTGCTTAATAAATGTTGGCAAAGCAAGTAGCTCATGATGTGTATAGGTATCCCCAGGGCCAAACTGGACATGTCTGTGGAAGCTGGAGCAGACTTATCTATGTTTTGGCCTAGGGCCTCCTGTGGGCCTAGTTTGACTGCTGCTAGAGCAAAACTTCTTCCCCCATCTTCCAGTGTTGCTGATGCAGTTGCTTCAGCAACTGAGGGTGAGGCAGGGAGGGGGCAGAGACCCATTAGGATGTAGCATTTGATCAGGTGAAGGCAGGGTATGAGGTTTCTTTCTGTCTATGTATCTATTTCTATCTATCTATCTATCTATCTATCTATCTATCTATCTATCTATCTATCTATCATCTATCTATCCTATCATCTATCTATCTAGAAACAGGGTCTCCTTATAGCCCCAGTTGGCCTGGAACTTGCTATGTTGATCAGGCTGGCCTTGATCTCACAGAGATCCACCCGCCACTACCTCCCAAGTGCCGGGATTAAAGGCATGCACCACCATACCAGGCTTTATTTTTATTTTTTGAGACAGGATATCATGTATCCTATGCTTGCTTCAAAATCTTTATGTAGTTGAGAATGACCTTGAATTTCTGATCTCAAGTACTGGTGTTACAGGAATGCTTCACGACATCTAGTTTATGTGGAGCTGGGGGTTGAACCCAGGGCCTCATGAATGCTAAATAAATACTTTACTAACTGAGCTACATCCCAGCCTAGCACTAGTGTTTTTCTAGAGCCTTCTAGGTGAGCCAAGATGGAGAATTATGGCCCAGGGAATAGATAGGAAAATAAATGTTCCTCTGCTCAACATAGGGTGCTCTACTACTCCCAGGGAAGGGGGATGGGAGCTTAGTGGAGTAGCTCTTTTTCTTTACCATGGTAAAAGGTCATGTTGTTCCTAAATCTCTACCATGTCCTAGGGTGATATCCTGACCTAGAGAAGGCTGCCCCACATTTTCCATTCTCTTCCTCTGCAGTGATGCTTGCCCAAGCCCCGTCTGCCCTGATGAATGTGCCATAGCTTGACTTTCAAGATCCACCTCCTAACTGCCTTCCCTATTCAAGCCCACTCCCCCCATCTTCATTGTGTATTGAGCCTTGTGTAGGCTCTGGGGCCTCAGTGGGCTGACTGGGTCTCTGCTCTCAGCAGCTTACAGTCTGTAGGGGAGATGGATAGTGAAGAAGACATGGAAGCATGGCTGAACAAATGATACACAGCATGGCCAGTGTATCATGGCCATCTAGGGGATGCAAAGGCTTCATGCTCCAGACCCCCTATTGTCCCTGACTATTCTAGTAACCCTGAGCCCTCCTCAATCTGGGTTGTGGAGGCACTGAAAAATTGCATGGACCCACATTCTACTGAAGATAAGCATTGATGGGGGCTAAGAAGAGAGCAGGGATGGCATCTGAGAGAGGCATACCTTGTGCATGGCTCCAGCCCTAGATCCTAAAACCCTTGACAGGATCACCCTTTTCTTTTGACATGCTCTGTGAGTCTGTTACCCCTTTGGGTAATGCCTCCCAGTACCTAGAATGCCTTAGGAGGTCAGAGCACATGACTGGAACCTGATAGTCTACAGCCTGGCACCCCAGATCCCCAGTTCCCTGGCACAGAGTATCTGAGAAGGGAGTGGCAGGGAACGATCCCAGAGGCCATTAAAATGAGTGATTTACATGGTTCCTGAGCTAGCGCCAGGGGAAATATATTTCACAGGTGATTTCCAGACTGGTGGTGTATGGATAAGGCCATTACTCTAAAATGAAGAGGGGTGGAGACTCTGCGTGCCCATCTGGAGGGACCTAGAGCTTCTGTTTTTGTTGTCCTCGATGTGTATGCCCACTATGTGTTAGAAAGCCTGGACCAGGAACAGGGACTAGGAAAGGGAGGAGCTGAGGATAACAAAGTCAGCCCCTTACATTATAAAGTCCCAGTCATTTTGGTGCCTTGGTTACTTCATCATTGAAATATGACTCTATTTCCTATATCCAGTCATTTGGCCCTGTTCTCAACAATTGATGTTTTAGTGATAGGATGGGCTCCTCTCTGCTTGACCACTGCCCTCAGGATGCCAGAAGGAAGTGGGGCCTCTGAATGGCCTACAAAACCCCTTCTTGCTATAGCTGTGGATCCCTTGAAGCCAACAAAGGGGATTTGCATTGTTAATAAATCCACCATAAAGCACTGGAGAGTAAGAAAAAATTAAGAAAAAATACCAGAAAATGGAAAGTGCCTTATGGGTACTTCTGACAGGGAGCAGTAAGAGGGTCTGATGGTGGGGGTCTACCCAGCAGGTGAAGAGTATGGAATATATTAATAATAATAATAATTAGTCATCATAATAATACTCCACCACTGGGCTGGGAATGTTGCTCAGTTGGTTGAGTGCTTATCTAGCATGCACAAGGTCCCCAGCACCATATAAACTGGGCATAGTGGCACAGACCTATAATCCCAGCACTCTAGTTGTAGAGACAAAAGGTTCAAAATTTCAAGGTCACCTTCAGCTACATATGAAATTTGTAGCTGGGCCAACCTGGGCTAGACACCTGGTCTCAATAATAATAATAATAGCAATAGTAATAATAATAATAAATATCTTACCTGCTACGATGTATTGCATAGACTAGGAGGCACCACAGGCCCAGGCCTGCTGTTGGGTGCTCAGAATTCAAGCAAGGCAAGCAGACATCTGAGATCCCTCTGAGATTGACAAGGAAAGACTCCATGCCTCAGGAGTGGGCTCCATTCCTTCTTTCAGTTACTCCACAGGACACTAACCTGTGCCCATCACAACGTGGCCCTATGGGTTCATTAAACAAAGTGACTCCTCTCTACCTGGCTACTTCCCTGGGGATGACAGAGGAGGAGGGACCCATGACATGAAATAACTTCTTCTTCACAGCTCTCAAAGGAATCTACATTGCTAAGAAATTCACCACTTTACTACTGAGCCCCTAAGTCACTAACAAACCTTCAGTGAGCATTGACTGGTGTTCGCATATGGCTTGGCTCACTTTGAGAAGCCAGTCACCATAGGGAAGCAAATCCCAGAGGAAATGGGTCTTCTGCTCTTACTTGGCCTAAACTCCTTGTGGGGGGATTTGAGAGAACTGTGGGGCAAGCTCTGCCCTGCTGAGCTAATACTCTACAGCCCTATAGGTCTGCTAGGGTATGAGAAGGGACTTCCCTGTTGCACCAAGCTTTGGCTTGGCTTGAGGAGGCAATGGTTTCTCTATTGTGGGGGTGGAAAAGATAATCAAGGAAAGGTGGCCTTTACCTGTCCCCTTTTTTCGAATTTTGGTTACTGAAGTCTGCCTTGTATGATACTCTATAGTCTAAGGACAAGGCCAGGACTCTGGAGCCATACTCTACCAGGTTCAAATTATGCAGTAGAGAGGGTTTACCTCACCATGCCTCAGAGTCCATATCAGTGAAGTAGGCATAAATTGATTTGCACCTGGCTGTGCATCTTGGATAAAAATCACACCGAGAGCACCCAGCACACAGAAGGTGTTCTGCACTGCTGTTTCATTTCCTTGGTGTTTAGGCGTCTGCTGAGGGTAGAACCCCTCTCCCAGCCCTCTCCTGCATCTTCTCTTCCACCACAGGGAAAGGCCAGGACAGGCACCAGTATGACTGGGGGAAAGGTTTGTGGGTAAATCTATCCTCAAGTGTTCCCAGAAGACTTCTTTGCCAGGTTCCAAACTAAGCGCCACAGGAAGCTTGATGATGGACCCAGGCAGCAGCCCCAACCTAAGGTGAGGTTTGATAAAATGTGGTAAGGACTGTGGGTTTGTAGGGAGGGTAGGAAAATCCAGGAGGACTTTCTGGCAGAGGTGACTTGGCCAGATAGTAGAGAAACAAAGCCAGAGAAAAGAGCTGTCCCTGATAGGTTGGCCTCTGAAGTCTTGACTTGGGCTGTCCTCTGTACCTGAAGGTCTTCAAGGGGCCTGAGAACTTCCACGGAGGTCTCTGTCCTGAGGAGAAACAAAGGATCTTGAAGAGGGTCTCTTTCCTCCTCAAGGCAGGAAACCATGCTGAGGACACACGTAGAGGACAGCTATTTGTAGCTCAGCAAGGAATTGACTCATACTGGGGGATGGGGAGGACGCGCGTGAGGGGAGATGGGGACGGGTGAATCACAGAATCTGACCAGTTGATGAAATGTGGATGGGGTCTGTCCTGACACCCCCTAGGCAGGCTTCAGCTACTGTGCAGGGCAGGAATGGGAAGCTTTCATACCTGGGTCATCTCTGATTTATCTGGTGACCTCCACAGGTGTGTCAGCCCTGTTCTGTACCTTTTGAGACCAGGCTCCTCCATCACAGCACCTAGCTAGGCACATAGGAGCAGTGACCGTATGACTACCTCCTGAGAGCTAGTCAGAGGGACCTTAGCTTACCATTTGTGAAATGGCTTCAGTGGGGCCTGACTATGGGAGATGTACCAGAAAGAGGAGGTGAGCAGTGACTGAGGTAGACAGCCCCAGGCCTAGGGGAGCCTTCAACAGATAACCTACCTCCCATAGCCCTGTCTGGGACCCTTTGCTTTGCTGGGAGGTCTCAGTTACTTCATAAGCTATTCTTGCTCACTGTTCCAGCTTGAGACTGGTAACTTCACAGTGATACCTGGGTGTTGGCACTTATGAGTCTTAGCTTCCAGAGGAGTTGCTAGCGTTATCTGGGACCTCAGGAAAGGATTCCAGGCCCTACCCTTAAGCAATGAATCACTTGTCTACCAGGACTTTCTCAGCATAGTTATCGGAAACCAAAGCACAGCACTAAACAAGATGCTGGGGCTCCACATGGGATTCATTTGGACTGTAAGAGGTCCTGCTGCCAGGGCTGTTGAAAATCACTTGTGTGGCCCAACCTCATCAGCCTATAGATGGGAAAGTAAGGCACAGATGGAAGAGTATGTAAGTTTGCACAAAGCCCATGTACTCTGGCTTTGGGCACTAGAACCCAAGTCGACAGGAGAAACCTCTATGGGTCATGGAGTGGAAGAAGGCACTGGGTGGACTGCATTGTGGGCAGGGTAACCGTAAAGAACAGTCCCTATCTGGGTCACTTCTCGGTACTTTCTTGTTGCTTCCTGGAAGAAGTGGCTGTGCCAGTACACCACCCTGGGAGAGCCATGAATTATGCAGGAAAGCCACAGGCCTGGGCAGGCCCATCATAAATGAGCCTTAATAATTCATACCAAGAGGAGCCAGGGGAAGGGAGGGCCTCCTGGGCCAGCCCTGGAGCAGCCATTAAATGCCTGCGCCAGGAGCTGGCCACTCACAAGCTGGAGCAGGATGCCTGGGAGGTCAGCTGGGCTCTGGGGAGGTGTATTTGCACAGTCAAGGACCTGTTCCTCCAGGCTAGAAAGCTGGAACTTCTAACCTCAGGGCTCACTGCCCAAGGCAGAGGCATCTGCAAAGAAGAGAATTGCTAGCTAAAATAGTGACTCCTCCAGGAGGATACCAGTTGCTGCTAGGGAAGAGATTACAATTTAAACTAGAATCAAAGTGGTCTTCACTGAGCTGGTGATGTATATATAGAGGCTTGAAGTGGGGAAGGAGACTGTGGGCTGCTGAGGAGAGACTTCCAGGCCAAGGGAACA
Organism: Nannospalax galili; assembly: GCF_000622305.1. Taxonomy (NCBI): domain Eukaryota; kingdom Metazoa; phylum Chordata; class Mammalia; order Rodentia; family Spalacidae; genus Nannospalax; species Nannospalax galili. The sequence goes on from NW_008355774.1 coordinate 236,580, forward strand.
GTGTATGCCAAGACCTGTGAGGAGAGCTCAAGGCTATGTTCAGCCACACTGAACAAAGGTCATTGAGAGGTGTGTCTACTGGTGGGCCTTGGCTTTTCCTCCAGAGCCTAGGAACTAAGTTTAATGCAGACAGAGGGAACACCATTCCAAAAGGATACCTTGGCTACCTGTGACCAAGAGACTGGGAGATGGGGTGCTAAGGCTGAAGCTGGCAACAAGTGAACTGCTGCTACTGGTCCAGGGGAGATGCTGGCCATTCAAGCCAAATTGGGAGGTAGTGGGAAGGCAGGAAGATAGTAAACTCGGAGGGGGGGGGCATTTTGTCAAAGTATGACTAGCCAGTAGGACTAGCACAGTAGGTTGGATGTGGGTGTGAAAGTAGAAGTAGATTCTCAGTCACCCCAAAACTTTTATCCCTAATAGAGAAAGCAGCCATCATCAGAAGTGGACCCAGAGGAAGGTCAAGATCTCAGCTTCATACACATTCAGAGACCTGTTAGACACCCAAGTGCCCATGTCACACCAGCAGCTGAGCATTGACTAGTATCCTCAAGAGAGGTGTGCACCATCCTGATTGGCCTTCCTGAGCCATGCAACCTTGGGAGCTTCACTCAGTTACTCTGTACCTCAATTTGCAGAGGCTAATTAAGATAGTGCTGTACTCCCTGGCAGGCCCTAGACAGGGAGGACCACAATCAGACTCCTTGAGATGTGAAACCTCAAATAGCCTGGGACCTTGAGCTACTCCTGCTTGGTTAGGGAAAAACCGAGGCTTGTATGTGACCCACAGAGTAGGCCTTGTACCTGGAATGGTCTGGAAGAGAGATGGCCCCTGATCTCTACCCACCCAGATAATCCCCTTTGGTATGCTCTCCATCAGTGTCAGAGTCCCTAATCAGTACTCATCTGATCCCCACTCTCCCACACTCAAGTTTCTCCCTTGATGTACACCTCCTTCTCCCTGTCTATCTGCCTTCTCTAGCCCATCTCCAAGTAGTATAGGGGTTGCTGAATAGAATTTGCTCCCCCAAACACTAGAGCAATCTACCTTAGGGGCCTCTTTCTGTTGCTGGAAAACAGACCAGGCAGGGAAGAAGAGGTCATTCTCAGGTGCTGCTTACATAGCAAAGCCTGGGGAAGTCAAAAGTGAGACTCAGACCTTCAGCACCATCCTAACTGCCACTGGGACATCTTCTCTGTCTCAGCTCTCATCTCCACCCCACCACCCCGCTGAAACCTTACCCATTCACACAGTCCTCCCTGCCTGTGCACCAGCTCGGCTCCCCTCGCTGTTGGTGGTGAGTGGGATAGGGTGTTGTGGTCATTTGCTCTGTGACCCTGGATCTCTTCCATACCTCTCTGGGCCAAGTGAGCCACCTGGGCTCACTCACCCAGCCCTAAGTGATACAGCTCCTTGGCTCTAGCCCTTGCTCCTTCCCTTGCTCCCCCCACCTCCAGCGGGCTGTTATGAGTAAATATTGGGTGGACCCAGTGCCCTAATTAAAGCCTAAAGACTGTTCACTATTAGTCTGGTGAGGGGCGGGGGTAGGGAGAGGACACAAGTTTGCTGCCTCCCAGCCAAGCGCCAATTAGAAGGAAAAGTTCTTTTTCAGCAAAGAAAGGGAAGGGACAGCCCCATAATTAATAACCTCATTAAGGAGCAGTATTTGGGCAGGGTCCCAAGATACACGTAGATGAGTAGACTAGGCGGTGGATTGGACTAATTCAGGCATTCGCAGCACTTGCCTCTGCCAGCTCCTCAGGGTCTGTGAGTCCCTGGTGACAAATGGGCTGCCTAGGATAGGGGAGGGGCTCTAGGAAGCTTCAAGTTGCTCACTCTGAAGGTACCTTTGAGTCACAAATAGGTTGAAGTTGCCCAGTCCCCTTTGAGTCCTGTGCCTCAGTTCAACTGCTTGTGAATTGGGGGAGGGAGTGGATAACAAGCCTTGCAGTGCCATGAATCAGCCCAGCACAAATGCTCCTGTTTTGCTCTGCTCTACCTCCCCCTCCCCCACCACATGGCTCATGCTGTGTGAGGCCCGTGCTGCAAGACTCTGGTCTCACCATCCCTGAATGCTTGGCCCACCTGGCCTCTGGGGAGCGAGTTACCTTGGCTAGACTGTTGCCCTCTGCCAACCTTGGCATTCATGAGAGACTAATCAAATTGGGAGGGAGGGGGCTTCCCCTAGTACTGAACTTCGAAAGATACTGGGCCCAGTCTTCTCTATTGATAGACAGCAGGAAGGATGCACTGAGCACATTAGGCACTGCCTTTCCCCAGGGCTTTCAAAAGCCGGCATACAGGGGGCTGTGGTCCACCCAGAGTCCCTATCTGAGGGAGACTGAATGGTAGGGAGACAGCACTATAGCTAGAGGGGCTTATGTACACATGAGTGTATGGGTAGCCATCTTTGTCCTTACTCGAGAAAGACTGTCCACTTGTTTCCTCTTTGGGATCTGTGAGGTGGGCATGATGGTCAGCTTGATGATTTTCCAGATGGGAAAACTGATGAGAACAGACAACTGGTCTAAGAGCTTGGAAGAGCCAGGGCTGGACCTAGGCATTCAGGTACAGAGGGACATCTGCCCAAATGGTTAGAAAGAACTCCCCAGGGAGGTGGCCCTGAGGTTGTCATGATTCTTGAGGCTAGTCTTGAGCTTTCTGCTATCTACAGCAGGACTGGTGCCCAGGAGAGAGGCAGGTGTATCCCAGGTCCTGCTTCAGCCAGGGTCTGTCACAGCTACTGTTGGAGCTTTAAATGGCTGCTAGGGGCAAGCACACACTTCCTGCCCACCACTAGCTTATCTTCCCCAGGCCAGGTCAGCCTGGTCTGGGTCTCCAAGACAGGTCTAGGTCTGTCTTTCCATCTGCTCCTCCCCCTCCTGCCCTGTCTTTCTTTGAGAAGCCTGCGAAGGCGCCGAGGTAGGAGGTGGCAGGCCAGCTGAAATGTAATCAGAATAATTGAATAGCACTTTATTTTAAACCATTGCCTCCCCCAGAGCTGGGAGAATAATTGGCCAGCCTGTCACAAGAGAAGCAAGAGACCTGGGGCCTCTACCAATGCCAGGCTTGGTTCACTGTGCCCTTGGCAGTCAGAAGCTTCTGCTGTGCCTGCTCCCTCACATCCCTGCCTGCCCCAGTAGAGCCCTGTCCTAGCACTGCTGTCCTGCTCCACTTGCTGTCCCACCCACAGTTGAACCCCTTGTCTTTACAAATGGTGGCTACCCTGCTGAATTGAAACCCCTGGTGAAACAGGGTTTATCCAGGCTGGCTCCCTGGCAGGGGCAGCAGGGCTTTGATGGCAAAATTGCCTCCAAGAGTGGTGACAAAGGCCTGCGGAGCAGAGCTTAGGGGTCCCTTACCCACACCAAGCCTTTACTTTCTCTGGACCTCTCTGCTCCTGAACAAAGTCCCTCCCTTCCCTCCTGGTCCCTCTGTGGGGTCCAAGCTGCCCGCACCATTCATGCCCTCTGAGGGTGAACCTGCAGTGTCACCTGTCTCTGCTTTTTTGATTTGTTTAATTATAGATGAGTTTTCTGCATAATTTATTCCAAAAGCCTGGATTATACTGTACAATTAAATCACATTCTGATCAACAACTTCACATATAAAATTAACAACTGGCAACAGTTTAATCTATGCTACCACATCTGCACATGGGCTCTTTCTCTTTCCCCCTGTCCCTCGCCTGCCTTCTCGCCTCCTCCCTCCTCCCTTTCTCCCCTGGGTGAGCATTTGCAGCTGGCCTCAGAGCTGAATGCCCCCACATGAGTGTGCTGTGGTTGGACCTAAGGCCTCCCAGCCTTGTAGCTGGCTTCCAGATGATTCTGTCTACTAAAGGCCTCTTCAGTCTCAGCTACTTGCCTCATGTATGGTTAAATTTGCTCCCTTGCCTGATGGTGACACCTCCCTACCTCCCTATTCCTCTTGGTTCTGGAGACTGAGGCCTGGAATCCCACAGCTCCTGGTATTGGCTTCTTTACTGTTGGGTTGCCTCAGCCTGCCTCACCACACTTTCCCTTTGTCTCCCTTCCCCCAGATGCCTTCAATGTGCCCTTAGATCTTAAGGAAAAGGGCCATATTGTATGAGTATCTAGCCCTCAGGAAACTATTTAGTATGATTGCTACTCATCAAGGTGTCCTTGTGGATATGTCCCAGGCTGGCTTTGAACTTCTGATCCTCCTGCCTCTACCTCCTGAGTTCTGGAGTTGCAAGCATACACCATCCTGCCCTGGTTTATGCAGTGCTAAGCTAGTACTCTACTAACAGCTGCATCCCCAACCTCCACCGTTACGGTATTCAGACAATTATTATTATTAGCCTTATTGACAGATGGGAAAGCTGAGGTTCCAAGGGGGCAGAACTCAGTAGCAGCCTCTCCCCTCCCCTGTGACGTCTCAGAAGTACATTGTCCTGGAAGGAGGGGTTTATGAACCTAGTAGAGCCAGCTTCTCTTTAAGTGTGTGACCCTGCACGTATTCTTATCAGATACCTTGGTTTTCTTGTCTATAAAGTAGGACTGCAATGCCTTTACTTCCCATAGATTCAGGCACTTCAGAAGACAAGGCACAGTCTCTCAGACTCACCAGTCAGGAAGTACCTGCAGCCCCTGACTGTACTGTGTCCTCCTCTCGACACTCTCTCCCCTCACTATCTTAATAATTTGGCACTTACAAGCACTTAGAGATAAGCAATGTCATCTCAGTGAAGAGGGTGGAAAATCACAAGAATCTGGGGAGCTAGCAGGTAGACCTTTTTGTTGGGAATATGACCGGTGGGAAGCATTAGGTAGCCAGGATGCACTGGCATAGGAACATATATGCCCAAGGCCACAGAAACACACGCAGGATTTGATTAGTTTGTCTTTGAGCAAGTGAGGTCCTGGATTCTGATGCATCCCTTGTTCTTCTAAGCCCCTGTGCCATTCTGTGGGGTTAAGCCCAGCTCTGCCTGGGTCATGGTTAAATTTGGCTGTGTAGCTTCACTAGCCTCGAGGCAGGAGTGCTGCAGTCATGGTCCCTTCCTTGGCCTCCTCAGTACCTATGTATCTCTCTCTCTCTCTCTCTCTCACACACACACACACACACACACACCATAGACACAGACACAGACACACACACACACAGACACACACAGACACAGACACACAGCTAGCACTGGGACACTGGCCAAACCCTGGAACCCACAAAGTCATATCTGTGAGACAATGAAATGGATTAGCCGTCATGTTCTTTTTAACTCTAGGACACAGATATTGCTTTCCTAATTGGGTTTGGTTTGGGTGAAGAATTGGATAACTTGTTTTCCTTAGCATTGTGCTGATGGACAGCATGAGGGGCTTGGGTCTGCCTGTGAGACCCAGGATACCAGACTAAGGATTGGAGCCACCTCAGAACCTCAGGAGAGGGTCTATGTCCAGATGTGTCCTGGTAGACCAGCCTTTGCAGCCCATAATGAAGTCTAGTGCTGTTCAACCTCAGGGTGGGAATGTGGACACGTGTGTGTGTGTGTGAGAGAGAGAGAGAGAGAGAGAGAGAGAGAGAGAGAAATGAGAGGGGAGAGAGAGGAATGAGAGGGGAGAAGAAGTCCTACCAGACTGGGAGAGGGAGTACATATGTGTAGTATATGGAAGAATTGGATTTTATCCTAAGATTTGGTTCTTCTAAAAATTATTTTAGGGTTGAAACAGGCTTTTACATGAAATGATGGTGATTATAGTAATAATGTGTTGTCTGAGCAAAATAAAAACTTGGCATCCATGTCTGTTCTCCCAATTAATTTTCTTTTACTTATCTGTGAGATCCCAGAAGCAGAGACCTACATACATACTAGCAAAGAGTCGCAGCCCAGGGTGGAATCATTGCTGTGTTGGTAAATGTCAGTTTGCTGAGGAGCTATTGGCAATTGATGGCCACTTGGGAAGGGAGAGTCAGTTTTCTTTAAGGGTATGGCCCCTGGAAGGTTGAACAAACTCCAGTCGATGACCCTACACTCATGAGTATATGGACAGCACAAATTGGACTATGTGGATTATTAAAAATAGAAGAACGGCGCCAGGCGTGGTGGTGCATGTTTAGTCCTAGCACTCTGGAGGCAAGGCAGGTGGATCTCTGTGAGTTCAAGGTCAGCCTGGTCTACACAGTGAGTTCAGGCCAGCTGGGGCTACAGGGAGACCCTGTTTCAAAAAGACCAATAAATAAATAAATAAATAAATAAATAAATCTTTAAATAAATAAATAAATAAAGAGTAGGGAGGGGTGGATCTGGGAGGAGTTAGGGAGAGGAATGGGGGTGAATTTGACCAAAATACATTGTATGAAATTCAAAGAATTAATAAAAATATATTTTAAATATTGTCATTTTGCTTTCCAAGGGGAAAACACTGATTTCTAGTATTTGCCAATTTCTGTGGTGTAAATGTTCCCACTGTGACTGATTTCAAACCCTGAAGGTGAAGTGCTAAATACAGAGTCAAGAAGAGCTGCGAATAGTCTGCTCTTGTGTGTCGGTTCTTGAGGCTCCAACAAACTTCTGGAATAAATCTTGTGTCCACCCCTTTCTGGATAACTGACCTTTGATAGGTCACTTAAACCCTTTGTACTTCTGTTTCCTCATTTGTAAGTTGGGGATGATTTTGTATTCCTTTGTGAGGGTTGAAATGAGAGAGCACATTACCTACTGGTACTGTACTTAATACATAGTGGGTACCCTTATGTATATTCATGCAAGAAGGATTATGATTGACATTGTGTCTTCTAAACCAGCAAATGGTTGATGAAGATGTAGGGCCAGGGCAGAGCTAATGAATCCCTTTGGAGATCAGGTCCTTGACCCTGCCCATTTGTCTGCCACCTGTCCAGATACAGGACTGTGTGATAGTCCATCCCAATATTAGACCCCAGGGCTCTGATGTCTCAAGATCACAAATGAGCTACCTGCCACATTGTTTATGTGCAGCCAGGGCCAAGGTAGTGCTATGCTATCTAGTGCTACCAGTGCCTTGTAGACAGTGGTCAGGCCAAGAAGGTGCTTTGCTCTGCTGTACCCAGACCTTACCAGGCTGGCAGCTGAAGTCTACACCCTGGCCTCCATCCAGACTTGGGGTTAGATTGTCTCCTCTGGTGGGGAGCAGAGGTGGGGAGTCAGGCTGTGGCTCAGCCATCAACAAGCCAAAGCTAATATTTCTTTCTTTTGATGTTGATTGTTTTTTCCATCACAGTCCTGACATTCAGCTTGGCAAATTGCAATTAGTGATCTGCCCGCCTCCTGCTCAGAGTTCCCATGCCAACCGACCTGGGCACACACAATGACATGGGCCCAACCCCCCCAGCCACAGGCCTGAGAAAGAATGTGGGGCAGGGAGAGAGGGTGAAATCTTGGGCTCTTCTGACCCAGGGATCCTGAAGAGAATTCTAACTCCAAGTGACACTTGGGGAGGTGGTTGACCCAGAGAGGTTGTAACTTTACTGACATCACCCTACTCGACTGTGCCTATAGACCCATGGCTTCTTTTTTAATATTTTATTTATTATTTTTATTTTATGTGTATGAGTGTATTGCCTGCATGTATAGAAGTGCATCTGTGTCGTGCAATGCCCGTGGAGGTCAGAAGAGGGTGTCAGATTCCCTGGAATTGGAGTTACTGATGTTTTTTACCTGCCATGTGGGTGCTGGGAACTGAACCCAGGTCCTCTACAAGAGCAGCTAGTGCTCTTAACATCTGAGCCATCTCTCTAGCCCTGACCAATGGCTTCTTTACATCTCAGTGGTGATTCCTTTGTGGGCTGCCCTGGAGGAGCCTTTTCTACTGCATATGTCAAGTGAAAGGGAATGTTGAAGCACCTTTTTATATATGTGGGGGCAGGGAACCTTGGTCACTATTGAGAACATCTTTTATCATGTGGAAGATGTCTTCGGTTGGCTCCTGGTAAGAGTTTATCTGACCTGGCATTGTCTGAAGGGGAAAGTCACAGGTTTGACCTAGAGTGAGGCAACTTCCCAGATACTTTCCCTTTTCCTAAATGTGGGGCTTAGAATACAGGGTCATATGACCACCTATTCATCCTGTCCACTCAGAGATTCTCTATAGCACCCTATTTTCATATCCTCTTGTGACATTCTAGGCCCCAAATGATCTCTACATTCCAGAAGAGGGATCTGAGAAAGACACAGATAGATTAAAATGATCCTATGGTGCACTAGTGTGAAGGAGACATGTGCAGGCTTGTGGTTCAGGTAAAGAATTCATAGGCTTACCAGACCTCTGGAAACAGACTGGATGGTCTGTAGTGGATCCCCTGGGTGGACTGGTAGGCATCTTATGATGAGTCTTAAATGAGCACCTGTCTACCAGAGAACTAGAAAGTCAAGGGTCATCTGAGTCCGAAGCTCTCCAGTTCTATTGCTCAGATGAGGTTTGGAGGTGAAAATAGTCTCCCCTCCCTCCCTCAGGCTCTACCTGGCTTCCTCATGTCTCTCTTCCTCCCTGGTGTCCAGAAGTCCCCATGTTCAGAGCAGCTACATCAAGGACTGCTTCTTCATAGTGAACAATAGTCTCCCTACAGGCTTCTTAGAGCTGCTTAACTCCCTCAGTGCATCTACAATGCTCTCCTCCCTCCTCCTTGGCTGCCAGTCAGGGTGTGAGGAGAGCCTAGGCCACCAGGCCAGACTTCAAAGGGGAATCACAAGCTTACTCTAGTTCCTTGCTTCTTTTCCTTCTCTGGTGAAAATTGGGTTGAGTGAGTAGTTGTCCTTGTTCCCTTGGGTGGCTGGGAATGGGTTTTCGCAGCTGCCTCTACAGCTCCATTGGGCCCTTCTGACATCTCTCTCTGTCTTCTCTGCATGCAGGATGCAGCACTGGGCCCGGCGCCTGGAGCAGGAAATTGATGGTGTGATGCGGATTTTTGGAGGTGTCCAGCAACTCCGAGAGGTAAGCCTGGTGCACTTGCCTTCCCCCAGGGACTCTCTTCCAAGTAGGAATGAGGAAAGGTAACAGAAATATGGAGTGAGGAGAAGTAGCATCGTTGAGGTCTTGGCATCGTGAGATACCATTGGACCCCAAGCAGTGACTCCTTCAGGTCTTGGTCTGCCCTTCTCCAGGTAACTGTTGGAATGGTGGTCCATTCTGTTGAACCTTGTCCCTGGAAAGGTGTTAGGGTTTTTCAGGTTTCAATGTTTATGAGCTCTGTGTTTGAGACAGTGCCTGGGGTGGAAGCCCAGACCCTTTAAGGGCCATGGCTACAGGGTGTGTAGAAGCCCAAAGGACTCACAGTAAAGTGAATGGGATAGCCAGGCCAAGCAAGCCTAGGAAAGAGGGTGGGAGGCCAGTGCTCTGTAGCCTGCGTAAAGTAGCAAGCCTGTGTTCAGCCAGAATAAGGGATCAAGGTGCAGGTGGGGTGATTGATTAGGCTCTAGCGACCACATTTATCCTGGGAGATTATGTTAATGTTTGAAATAGTGATGTGAAGAACAGGCCATCCGTCACCCCCAGAAGGCTGCAAAATGTGTTGCTGTCAGGCCACAAGCTTGAGCTCTTTATGTGGCATGCAGAGGCTCAAAAAGCTGAGTTCTTATATAGTAATGGGTATAGGACTCTGATGGGAGAGGGTCTCTTTGCTGGGGCATGGGCAGGGAGGTCCTGGCCAGAATCAAGCAGAAGAATGATAGGGATCTCCTGCCTATCATTGTCCTAGGAACAGCAGAGAAGACAGTTACTGTTGTGGTTCAGGTGAGAGTCTAGTCCTAAGGTTCAATGATTAGTGGTCCTGTCATCCCTCTTAGTCAGGATTAGGATCAGGAGATATAACCTCTAGAGGACAGGGACTGTGGGAGTCACCCTTAGTCCTTTCTTTAGCTTCTAATAGGGGCCCAGGAGGTGTTGAATTGGGATGAGAGTGTTGACATTGCTTGTGGATGCAGGACCTCTGGCACAAATGGTGCTAATCAAAGGTGGCTAATGATGGGGTGGCATAGTGAGGAGGGGCATCCAAGTCTGAAGGTCTAAGCCACCAGCTTGCTCAGTGTTCTTCCCACAAAAGCCAAGTCTCTACACCTCCCTTTCCTAGTTGCTGGGCTTGAATTGCAATAGCCCCCATCCTGCTCTTCCTGTGAACTCTCAATGACTCAGCTGCACTTGGAAGCCGCCAGAGCTTCCAGAGAAAGCACTGTAGGAAAAGCTGTTCTGGAACAGGAGTCAATTTAGGATCAGGAATAGCACTCAGCACTAACCAGGCTGCAAGTGGGCACTGCCAAGTGCAGCCGTTTAGGTTAATGGAGAAATGGTAGTTCCTTGGAACTTGCAGTGCATGCTTTTCCAGGTTTCCTATCAAGACATTAGATGTTCCAGTTAAGAACCCTCCAGGCTTTTGTGTTCATGAGTACACATGAACACGTGAACATTTGTCCATAATAAATAGTGTATGCTTCATGCCTGAGACATGGATCTGTCTGGACCAGTAAATTTCCTGGATGGTGAGGACCAGAGGTAGAATCTAGCTCAGCAAATCTGTCATAGGTACCTTTGAGAGGCTTGGATCCCTCTGATCCTTTTTCACTGGGAAGTTTGCCTGGAAGATGAGGTACTGAAGATGGCAGTGAACAGGCCAATAGAGCTACACTCTCTTTTCTAGAAATCAAATTTGAAGTTTCTTTGTTGGTCATTTTCACTCCCAGGATGCTTTCCTCTCCTTCTGAATAGAATATAAGGGATCTCAGGTCCTTTCACTAATGAGCACATCTTCCCTGACTGCTTCTACCAGCCCAGGAAAGATCCTGCTATCACACAACTGGCTTGTGGTAGAGCTGGGACTTAGACTTAAGTTCCTGACTCCTATTTCAAAGTGCTTCCCATCCTCTGGCTGTGCCTCCCCCACTTGGTAGGATGGACAGGGTACACTTGGGGGCCATGGGGAGCTGAGCTGGAACAGGACTGTGCTTGGTGTGGCAGGCAAGTGAAGTGCTGACCCAGCATCCCCTCCTCCTGGCAACCCCTCTGCTGCCCACGGCTGTCAGCTCTCCAGTGGCTCTGTCCTGCTCCAGTTTTTTCTCACCTGCTTCCTCAGCCTCTTCCTGCTGACAGCTCTGGGACTGCTTCTTGGCACAGGACACTCTGCCAAGGTGTGTCCATGGGGAAGGAGCAGATGTAGAGTTCTAGAGAAAGAGAGCAACCCCGTAGGAGCAGGAATGACCTAACCAGTGGGCTCTCCACCTGTCCTATGGTTAACATTTGACCTTGACCTTCACACCTTTGCCCTCCTTCCAGTGCACATGGAAGGACTTGGTATATCTTGCCCATACTTGACTCTGACAGGTTAGGTAAATGGTTGAAGCAGAGCTGTGACCCAGCTGTCAATGCTTTCACAACCCCTGGCACCGGTACTGCCAAGCTACAACCTAGGACCCCACCAGGGCTACCCCTCCTCAGGCTCCCAGAGTTGATTCTGAGCTGACACAAACACCTGTCATTGGGATGATGAAAGCCTCTTCCATGGCTGCACTCCTTGCTTGTCCTACTCCTAGAGGCTGCCCCACCCCCAGCAGTTTGGAGCCTCAAGGGCTGGCAGCTGCAGGAGAGCAAAAACTGCAGACAGTGGCATTTGGGAGAGTTTTCCTTGCCTTGGCATTTTCCTCCTCCCGACCTTATCACAACCCCATGGGGGTATGGCTAGGGGCAGATTGTGGCCCATTTACAGGTTAGAAACTGTGGCATACCTTCATAGGGCATAGGGGGCTGCTTATGAAGACCCCATCACATTTCTTGATTTAACCCCAGGCCAGCAACTAGCCTGGTGCTAACCCATTGTCTCTACCCTCTTGTTTAGCTTGATACCCCTAAACTACTCTCTCTTGGGCACTCTAGCCCCACCCAAGCCCTTGCCCACCCTTGCCCTATACAGTCCACAAAAGTGTGGACCCCGAGAAGTCTGCCCTCTTCAGAGCCCATGGGGCTGAGTGAGGTCTCTTGAGCCACTTCTCCACCCTCCCCCATCAGCACCATATTGTCCCCATCCTGGGGGGAGAGCAGAGAACATATGCTTATGCTCAGAGCTCATTTGCATAATGAGACTGATCAGGATGAATAATTCATCAAGTGCCTGGGGGTGCGTGGGGAGGATGGGGAGAAGGGCAGGTCTCTCCTCTCTGAAGCCTAGGTCACTCTAATGGCACAGCCAGGGACCCACCCACTTCTGTATGGACCTCTAGGGTACAAGGAAAACAACTCTGGGGACCCTGAGGGGAAGCAGAGCAGGAGAGACTGTCATCAGACATGGGACTATCACCAGGTACACCAGTCCTGGGATAGGTTTCTGACCCAGTAAGACTTTGTTTGCAGGGGAGAAGAGCCTCTGCTTGAGCTAGGAGTGAGGGGAGGCTGCTGATAGTTGTCTGGGAGCAGAGACCTAAGATAGCTGTGTCTGGGAACCACAGCCTGTCCTCTGGAAAGGTACCACCCATATGAGCTCCCTGTGCCTCACTTGCCAATCAGGGCAGAAATGGCCTATTCCCCTGGCTGTATTCTGAGCCACCTTCACCCCCCACGATGATCTTAGCCCAGCTGCATGCTATGGGTTATCATAGATCTATAATACAGGAGAGGAAACCAAGGTTCTGGTCAGTCATCTCCACCAGCCAATCCCATCCAGGAGCTCAAGCAGGTCAGCCATGAATGTAGAGAAGCAGGTATCAGAGCAGAGGATCCACCCTAGTCAGCACCTCCCCACAGAGGAGGACCCCAGGTTTGGAGATTCCCCACCCCAGTCTCCTGATGTGTTCCCTGCCCCATCATGCCCCTCTGAACAGTCAGGGTGACCCAGACCCATGCTGTCCATGACTCCTTGACCGTTTATGAGAACTAAAAATGGCCTGTTTAAACCAGTGCTTATATCCCATCTTGTTCACCCCTGGCTTTTCCTGCTGCTCATCAGCTCAGTGCTCCCAGGGATGTGTAATTAATATTTTCAAAATACCACATCTGGAGCTGTCTGTCAGCATGGACCAAAGTCTGGAAACATCTAGAGTCCCTCTGTTGGTACCTTTGAGACACACCTGTCCCCACCCCCTTCTAAATCCCCACTTCCCAGCTTGCATCCTTACACATTAACACACTGGCTCTAGGAGTGTTAGCTGAAGATGTAGTCTGTCCCCATTTGAGGATAGTGCTCCATATTTATCCCAGGTGAGGTTAGCAGTGCCCTTAACATGGCAGGAAACCTTAGAAATAGAGAGGCTGGAGCAGATGAATAAAAAACCTTGAGTGAGGGGAGGTGCCAGGGATTTGAAGTAACCCCAGAAAGGCCAGGTAAAGGGGAGTACTGAAGTTGTGACTCCTGCCCCCACAGTGGGTCCTTCCAGCAGGAACTGGTTTACACATGACTTTGAGAGGCAGGCAGAAGGCAGTTTCTTGGCCAAGCAGTGCACTGAGAGTGTGCTAGGGGGTGATGAAGAAACCACCCTAGTCCCACCCAGCTCATCACTAGCTGCCTGCACTTCTGCTTCAATCCCATCATCCTAGTGGCTCTGCATTCGCTTATCATGCAGTCCCCACCCATCCATCCAACCGCCTGCCTCCCATTGTGGCCCAGTGACACCCTCCTCTCTCCTGGCACAGATGATGGGGATGTGGGGTGCATCTGGGTGGGGAGTGGTGAGGGGCTCGGGTGTGAAATATGCCGCTGGGTAGGGATTGCTGTCGCTTGCCTCCCTAAAAACCTACATATATTATTCTTTAATGGAAAGTTAATTGTCTTATTATTCCCTCCATATGGTCCTCTTGCTCAGCACCCAGCGGGGATGCATGGAGTTGGGGGGGCGCTCCTGGGAGGGCATCTGAAACGTGATGAGGCCTCTGCTCAAGCATAATTGGTTACAGAGAGGCGGGTGCATAGGAGCCTGGCCAAGCCCTGCCTAGACCCCCCTCTTTGTCCTCACCTCCCAACCCAGCCTGTTCCCTGCCTCTTTCTTTCCCTTCTTGCTCTTTTTTTTCTGCCTTTGTTGTGGCTACCTTCCTCAAAGTCTAGAACACTCTTCCTGAGCACTGTGTGAGGGGATGGGAAATAGCATTGGATGGGAAGTAGTGTTGGATGGGAAGTAGTTACTGCCCTCCTGCTCCCCCACCACCCTGAAATGCACACTCGCTAATGAGGCTTAACAGGGAATATAAGTATTTTTGAGGAGTTTTTCTAAAAGCTGTTTTATCTATGACAAAAACTGCTGCTTGTGGGTGGGCCAGCCAGGCTTAGGTCTACCTGCCCTTTCATACAACACACAGTGAGGGCATGTAGGGAAAGTATGGGATGGAGAATGACCACCTCAGGACACTTGCCCTAATAGGACCTCTGGCTCATGTTGGCTACCCCTGCCTTGGGCACCAACCATCTGGAGGTCCTTCCACCCCAGAAGCTCCTATAACTTTGCCTTTCTCAGTCCTTCCCAGCACCCTCAACCCCAGCTCTTTCTTCTTCTTCTGTTTGGGATTATAAGAGTATTGTGTAGGAACCACCTCAGTAGGCAGAGGTTGCAGTGACAGGAAGGCCCAAAGAGGACCTAGGCATGAGCCTACAGCTGAGCCTTATCCCTGGAGTCTCAGCAGGGAAAGGCAGGGAGGTACTATGGTATTCCAGATATCTATGGGGTCCATAGGCAGGGAGGACAAGTCTAGAAGAACATCCCTAAGTATGATCAGTTGTTGATGCAGGCATAGGAAGAGGGGCCTCTTGCTTCTAGCTTGTTCCAGGGGGTCACTGTGAGGACACATCCAACTTGAGGGCATGAGGAAGAGCTTGAGTGTTTGATGCTGCTGTACCTTCTGAAGGCAAAAATCTGCCCATGGCCTCACACTAAGGTAGAGCTGGAATTGAACCTGGGGCTTGTGCCACGGGCAGCAATTAAAGGATGATGTGGGTAGGACTGACAGGACTAGGCTTTTGCATACTGTGGGACCTGGGGCATGTTGTCCTGGCTATTTGAGTCTCCATCCCCCACCTATGAAATGAGGATCCATCTATCTTAATGGGAGATTAGGAACCTCAGGGGAGCAGAAAAAAGGAAAGCTGGCAGAGGCTCTGCAAATATGGGGTGCCTTCCTTCTCTGCGCTCCCAGAACAAATTGCCCATAGTTGCAAGGATTGATCATGGTTTGAAAATATTCAGATATCCGGGTGTCCTTTCTGCTTAGTTCAGCCCAGGATTTTGAAAATTGGTTTCCTTGCCCCAGCTGTTCATGACATATTTTGAAAACATTTTACTGAGAAAGGGACAAAGCCACCAAGCAGAGGCAGGGCTTGAATAAATTACATTTGTGCATAAAGGAAGAGTAGTGACTTCCTTGGTCAGAAGTGCAGGGAAGAAATTGCAGAGACACCATGAGGAAGAGGTGGCAGAGGTAAGGGGAGGACCCTGGCATCCCAGAGGATCTGAGTTGGTTTCTCTGGTTAGCCAGTAAGTCAGTAGCTTGCCCCTCAAGCCCTGAAAAATGATGATGGAAGTTTTTGTCTAGCATAGATTAGGGCCAGTAGAAAGTCACCAGGCTCCGGGCTATCTCTGAGTACTGGCCCAAGAAATAGGTTTATGGGTCAGAAAGTGGTATGGTCACAGGTTGGCCCAGGGGTTCCTGAAGGTTGAAGCTCCAGGGATATTAGGATTCTCTAACTGGGGGTCCCTCACTTAAGGAAGAGATAATCTTGGAGAGCCTTTCAAGCAGACAGCAGTTCCCTGAAATGAAGGCCCCTCAATCCTCCTGTCTCAGGAATTTTAGAGATTTGCTATCTTTTGATTTCCCTAAAGCAAAGATATCTCCCAACACAGAGCGGGAGAGAGAGGAGAGAGAGAGAGAGAGAGAGAGAGAGAGAGAGAGAGAGA
>NW_008355774.1:252761-261070 GCF_000622305.1 Nannospalax galili
TCGCACTTTTTATAGATAGTTTCTTTTTTTTGTTCTTACTAAAGAAAATATATCTCACAACAGAGAGGGAGAGAGAGAGGAGAGAGAGAGAGAGAGAGAGAGAGAGAGAGAGAGAGAGAGAGAGAGAGAGAGAGTGAGTTTTGGTAAACACATGGGCTCTACTCTGGAGTCCCCAAAGAGGCATGCCTTGCAGCAAGACAGCAGGGCTCAGCTCTTAAATATACCCAGCCCTTGTAGCTTATGGAAGTGATTGCCAAGGTCTAGTCTCCTCCCCCAGCTTCTGAAGACTGATGGGGCTGCTGAGTCTAGGGTCAGGGGCGGGACATGATGATCCAGGGTGGGAGATGGGGGATGAGGATAGAGAGCCCAGTGGGTTTCCATGCTAAGCCAGGGGGGGACGGTTGACCCAATCTGTATTGCTTCCATCCTCCTCCCTCTCATCCATTGCTGGATCAGTGGCAGCTATGGGGACACTTGACTCAGATTCATGGAGCCCCAAGCACTTGGCAGAGGCAGAGAAGTAATTGGTTTTGACAAACCACAGCCGGCCCGAGGGGCAGCACAGGCAGCATTTCCCACTACCAGACAGAAGATGGAGGCTCAATGTGGCCTCCCTCCACCTCTCTGAATAAAGCTGGCCTTTCTTTGTGAGTAGAGATGTCATGTTTGGAGAAAGTAACAGAACCACAAACAGTCTTCACTATACCTCTCTCCCAGCCCTGGGACCTGGTAGTTCTGAGGGAAAGCTGGCCTATTCCATGTAGAGGGGGAGACTGAGGAGATGGCGAGATCCTGAGGAAACCCCCTAGGCCCTGTCCTTATCTGTGCTTGGCTTCTCATAAACTAGAGAACCACATGGCTGACACTTAGGCTTGGGCCCCTAGCCTCAGTATGTACAGCAGGATGAGAAGCGGACTGTACACATACATGCCTACAGTGTACACTATGCATGTAGGAACCAACCACATGACTGTTACAGAACAGATCCTCAGCTATTGACTGTTCAGGAGATGGATAAGCAAAGGTAGGCATCCAAAGACTGAGAAGGGAGCAGTTGGGGCTCTGACTATCCTACAAGACCTTGGGTACCACCTAGCCCCGCATGGGGAAGCTGAAGCGAGTGCTAGCTACCTTAGGAGAAATAGGCTTTTGTGAGGCAGCCAGGACTCTACCCATATAGATGATCCCTTGACTGCGTTCTGTGAGGAAATAGAGGACACAGGCTGGGGAAAGGAACTCTGGAGAAGAGCTGGCTGCACAGATGTGTTGGCTGCCCTGAAGGTAGGGAAGCTGGGCCATACTAGAGTGATGTGAAGTCTTGGCTGAGATGGCAGCTCTGAGCAGAAGTAGCAAGAGTTTTCTTTAAATCTTTGAACCTCCCAGATGCCCTTGTGTGCCCCTACCCTCACTAGATTTCTTCTAAATCCATGTGCTGCCCTCCTCATTCACCCCTTCCTGGCCTCTCTGTTACTTTAAGCTCAGATCACAGCTCTGCTCCTCCTGGAAGCCCTCTGGATCAATGCCAAGGCCAGTGGTGTCTGACGCTCCCCTTTCCCGTTAGCTTTTACATCCTTCATGTACACAGGCTGCTAGGAACCTCTGACAGGCCCAATCTTGTGATTCCATCTTCTAGAGTACAGAATCCATGGCCAGAGGGCAAAGTCATGGCCAGGCCTTCTAGTGTCCACTGAATGACCAGGAAGGCTGTTAGCCCTAGTGACTCTTGGTCCCACAACTCACTGAGAGACAGTGCCCAGCCAGTTGAGACTAGTATGAGGTGGCACCTGAGCTGACCATTGTGTATAGAAGAGAGAATGAGAGGTGCATGATGCGGGGGCGGGGGGGAGGAGTGTGAGCATGCATGGATGTACATATTGAAGAGAACATGGGTGCCTGTGCATGAGTGCTCTAAGAGGAATGTAAACAAATGAGTGTATATGTGTCCACAAAAGGGAGTGGCTGTGCCTGCACTTGTTGAACATGGAGAGTGTGACCAGGCAAGAATGTGCATATGGATCAACATGTGGTTCTGAGTTCTGCCTGTGGAAGTGTATACCGGTATGCATAGGGCAGGATAGGACTGGAGGAGGCAGGTGGTGAGAGCTGTCACCCAAGCAGGTGAGAGCTACTTAACTGATTCGTTATCCAAGCTGAGAAATCTCAGTTATGGGTGAGGAACACATAATACACACAGGGTTTCTCCAAATTATTCCCTTATACTATGTTCAGCTGTCTTGTAATGGGATAGGATGCTATCAGTTGTGTGTCTGTGTTCTGAGACAGGCTGGATGAAATAACCCCACAGTGGAGATCACAGACCTTATACGAGGCAGTTATTCATGCCCCCAATCCAGTACAAAGCCTGGGTGGTGAGGCCACCTAAGACCTTATCATAAAGCTGTGGCTGATCAACGGGCAGTAGACAGGTTCTGTGCCTTCTGATGTGGGGGTCGGGGGGATACTTCTTTAGTCTGTTGGCATGGCTAGACTCTTCTGAAGTCAGCTCTAGTAGCCCATCTTGCTTCTAAGAGTTACCTTCTGAAGGTAGACGAGCAGTCTGAACACTTGCAGGGCTAGAGTAGAGCTGGAGTCTTCATGAGGAGCCAGGAACAGCATAGGACAAACCACTCCCACTTATAACCCCCAACCACTATCCCCCAGAAGTCTGTATAGTGCCCACACTCTCCTGTCCCTACAAAGTCAGGGCCCTCAGATTCCCAAGTAATCATAGCTTCATGCTCCTTCATGTTAGATACATCAACTGTGTTTGTAGCTGCCCTGCTCTGTACCCTCCAGTCCTCCTCCTGAGACACTGCTGAACTTTATCCAGCCTGTCCCAGAGTCACAATTGGGCTCAGTGCTAACTCCTGCCTCCTCCTCAAAGACCCCCAAGCCCCACCCCACCACTCCAAGATACCTAGCCTCACCCCAACACTCTACTGCATTACTGTGCAGTCAGACCCAGTAGCTGGGTCAAGAGGCAACCACTTGCCTCTTGATCAGGTGTTGACAGAAGAGCTTTCATTATACTCCATCTATAGGCGTGGAATAAATTGGTGTGCAGTGAATTTATTCTTTTTAAAGAGGGACTTTACCACTGGGGAAAACTTTTAAAAGGAACATTTATATAAAAAGCAATTACCACGCCAGTAATTTTTATGTATTCTCCCCCTTCCATCGTTGCCTTTGTGTTTGAACGTGACCGCCTCCCGGGCAGCTGCAGCCTGGCTCCATGGCAGCCCAGCTAAAGCTTCCTGCCTGCAGGAGCAGCCTCCTCCAGGAAGGATCAGCATACAGGGCCTGAACCCAGCAGGGGTGTGGACTCCAGGAGCGTGGCTGTTCCAAACCTGAGTACTTTGGAAATTTCCTCCTATGTGCAGCTTTGTCCCAAGGTTGCTCTAGTCCCAGTCCCAGGCCTGGCACATCCTTTCTGGGCTCCTTTCGGCAGCTGCTGAGCACTTAAAGGCCCTGCTTCCCAGCAATCTTACAGCCCAGTTTGATAAGAGAGGAGGTGGTGGTGTAGGAGCAGGTATTTTCCCTCCCAAGGAGGCATTGGGGGAGCCACCAGCCAGCACCCTGCTTCCCCAGCCATTATTGCACTCACACTCAATGCATTATGTAAATTGTCTCCATTGCTAAGTGGTGGAGGAGCCACTCAGGGGAACACTCTAGGGGAATGAGGCAGTGAGGTCTAGAGCCTTGGTTTGGGGGTGGGGGCTGGAAACTAGGCCCTGAAAACTTACTGCTTTGCATCAAGGATGGTTTGGCATCCTCTGTTTCAGACTACAACTTCTGGAGGCCTACATACTGTTTACCCCTCAGACCACAGCTTTGTGGGAGAAGTGGCTACATGACCACAGCAGATTGGAGACAGGAAGTTGGATGGGCTCCCTCATTAGATGGGGCCATTGGATTGGGGCTTTGTATCCCGCCTCACATTGATTTCTTGGGTAGGACATATACCTCACACCCACCTCTATAGAAATCCATGGAAGAGCTATCAAAGGTCATGTCTAGGGCTGGGGAGGTAGCTCAGTGGGTAAGGCACTTGCCACACAAGCATGAGGAACTGAGTTTGAATCTCCAGAACACAGATAAAACTGGATATAGTCATGTGCAGCTGTAATTCCAGTATTCTTATGGTGAGATGGGAGGCAGAGGCAGGAGAATCTCTGGAAGCTCACTGGCCTACTAGCCTGGCCTACCTAGTGGTGAGCAACAAAGAATCTCTAACTCAAAAAACATGGAAAGACCGACACTGTGGGTTGTCCTCTGACCTCCAGACATCTACATGTCATGCAAATGAAAAACACACAATTAATATTTAAATAGGTCATGTGTAGCCAAGAAGCTGACCTGGGGGAGCTCCTATAATATTGAGTCCCTTATGAAATGAGTACTAGTGAACATAGGGTATAGAGGGGTTAATATTTGGGGGTACCTCAACATTCTGGGGTACTAGCAGGTTTGGGGATCCTTGGAGGCCTATGAGAACATGAAAGTTTCTGGGCCTGGTAAAGGCTAGGATAATGATGAGGTTCTTCTAGGGTACCTACAAGTCTTGCCATCTTTCATTTTGACACGTATGATATGCTGGGAGAACTGAGCTCACTCACTGTCTGAGGAGCTAAGTGCTTTGAGTTTTTTCCAAACTGCTGGATACTTCATCTGAGTCGGTACTTGGCATGAGGCCTGCCAGTGCAAACCACATACTGGTTCTTCTGTCCCAGACCCCAAGCCCCATTCTGTCCCTTGGATCAGAAGCTATGGGGTTGGAGGAATATTGGGTTTGTGCATTTCCTGGAAATTATGCAGAGTTTAGGATTTCACAGAGGATGTGAGAGTTATCCAAAACATTGGCAGCCTACTTTGCCCTACTTCTCAAACAGCCACTGTCCTTCTTAACCTTCCCATGCAGGTTTGCCTATGGATCCTGGTAAGATAGGCCCTTTAGCTCTGGTATAGGCTTCAACGATTGTGAAAGACCTGAAATGTCTTCAACTTCACTTGGCACTGTCCCTCTGCCCCCCAAAATGTATAGTGGTATCCATCAGACTTCTGTGGTCACTATGCCTCAGCTAGCTTTCTGATTACTTCCAACTTTGGAGAAATGTAGAGGAGGGACCCCAGACCAGAGGGCAGAAACACCAAATTAGTGTTTCAGTCTATAAAGCCTAGTCTTTATCTGTGGATCAGAGAATTGAAACCTTGAGTTATTTTCACTTTCTGATGGAGTAAAACAGTCAGCTCCTGCCTTTTTGTGGCCCCTATCCTGAAGCCAGAAACTGGGGTCAAAGCACTCAGTCTCCCATTTCTGCTACCTATAACATTTGCCCTTCTTCCTTCCTTCACCTCTCTGCCTGCCCTTCTTTTCTTCCCCTTTGTTTCTAGATGGATTTCAAATTTTCAGAGTTTTAAATCTGCATTACAAGGCACCTAGTGTAAAGCAATAGTTATACCAGGCAAGTTGTGTTAGGAGCACAGCAGCCCCTGCTCTGCATTTCCAACTCCCCAGAGGCTGGCACTTCTAATCTCTGAGCTCCATATCTCAATATGGCATACTTATATCACTACTGCATGGTTATTCCGTTTCAGGCATTATCCATGGGCACCCCACTGTGGGAGACGAGGACTCAAATCTTCCCTTCCCCACAGCCCTGTCCCTGGCTCTCCAGTGCCATCATGTTATGGTGCAGCTAGGTTAGAACTCACTATTGACCTTATCCTGACCTGGCAAATGCTGTTCAGAACTATGTATCTTAGTACACACAATTTTTCAGTTGTTTTCTGAAGCTGACAACCATCAGATTTTGTTTGTTAGTTTATTTGCTTAGTTTTCTGTGAACCTATACTTATTTTGCCCCAAACTCCCACCATTTTACCTGACCCACCTGTCATTCAAGCAGATACACCTGGGTTCTATTCACCATCCGAGGAAGTCTTGCCTGAGGCCTCCCAACTTGCTCCAGTGAAGACTGGCTGCTCTCCCAGTTTATAACTCTCCTGACATGTCCCTGGGATTTCCTTCACCTCTGTGGGATAAGCCCTCTCATTCCTGGATCTAGTGGCCTCTTCTTCCTTGATTTCTTGATTTTTCACTCTGTTTGACAGAGATTATTTTCATTTGGTTTTCTGAGAAAGGTTCAGAAAGGTTCTCAAATCTCAGAAAGGATTTGAGATGGGTTGGAGTTCAGCTAGAAAACCGTTACCTCAGGTTTTCTAAGCAGTGGCACTCCATTCCTTCTAGCCACCTGATATGGAGAGATATCAAGGCATTCAAATTCCTGACACATTGTATATGACCTCTTTTGTTTTGTTTCTTTAACCAGAACATAAAGTTATGTCTCTCTGGCCAGTATTCAAAAAATTCTACACTTGTGGTCTGGAGCGATGCCTCAGCAGTTAAGAGCACTGACTGCTCTTCCAGAGGATCAAGATTCAGTTCCCAGCACCCACATGGGCTAGCAACCATCCTTAACTTCAGTTCCAA
Organism: Nannospalax galili; assembly: GCF_000622305.1. Taxonomy (NCBI): domain Eukaryota; kingdom Metazoa; phylum Chordata; class Mammalia; order Rodentia; family Spalacidae; genus Nannospalax; species Nannospalax galili. The sequence goes on from NW_008355774.1 coordinate 259,252, forward strand.
GTGACCTGACACCCTCTTCTGGCCTCTTTGGGCATTCAAAGCTTGTGTGCACTTACATACATACAGGCAAAACACTCATTCACATAAAATACAAATAAATAAAAAATATATATTTTTAAATCCCATACTTAACTTAGTAGTGTTTATTTTCATTCTTTGCCATTCAGTGGACTCTTGTAAGCTAGATATTCATGCCCTTCACTTCTGGGAAGTTTTCTTCACTACTCTCTTCTACTATTTTTATTTTCAAAGATATTTGAAGCCTACATTACTGCAACTCAAATATTTTCTTTCTTACATATTAAATTAAATTATGTTTGGTATACTTATGAGACCTGGACCTGGTTAATTGCATAGGAATGTGTTTTTACTATGTTTACATTTTTTTCCTTAAATTAAATTTTTTTACATGTATGAGTGTTTTGTCTGCATGTTTGTAAATGCATCCATGTCATGCAATATCCATAGACCAAAAAGGGACCCCCTGGAATTGGAGTTTCTGATGGTTGTTAGCTGCCATGTGGGTACTAGAACCTGAACCCAGGTCCTCTGCAAGAGCAGCCAGTGTTCTTAACTACTTAGTCATCTCTCCATCCCTAAGTTAATTTTTTTAAAGCATGGTAAAGTATCCGAGGACAACTGAATTTTCTATCTTCTCTTTTCTTCATATTTTTTCGAGAACCCTTACTAAAGATACCTCTCTCCCTCCCAATCACTCTTCTAGTCTCTCCTCCTTCCTCCCCTTTTTCCCTTCTCCCTCTTCCTCTCCCCTGCCCCTCTTCTCTACCCATTTCTCCCCCTTCTCACCTCTCTGGTTTTCTATCTCTATACTTTTGTCACAAGACTTCTCAGTTTTGTATTTTAATTTTTCTATCAAGCTTTAAATTATACCTCCATATTTTACATTTCTAGGATCTCTTTTTGTACCTCTTTAAAAAATAACACCATGTTCTTGTTTCACTGTCACCGCAGTATCTGCTATCTCTCAATACAGTAGTGCCCCTTTTTTAGAAAAAACTTCTAGAAAAATTTTACACTTACAGGGAAGTTGAAAAAATAGTTCAAGAATTCCTTGATTCACCAGTCTCCTCCAGAGTTACCTTGCAGAATCATAGAGCAAATATCAGACTAAGAAACTGATCTCAGTACAGTACTGTTGAACTATGTGAAGACCATATTTAGTTCGTGGTTTTATCACTCATGTCCTTTGTCTACTCCAGGATCAAATTTAAGATATTCTATTGCATTTATTTGTCTTATCTTCCTATAGTCTCCTCTAATCTGTGACAGATTCTACATCTGTGTTTGTCTTTCGTTCTCTTAACACTTTTTAAAAAGTACTTGCCAAAGCCAACTGTGGTGGCTCACCCCTGTCATCCCAGCATTTGGCAGGCTGAGGCCAGAGGCTCAAGAGTTAAAAGCCAAACTAGGCTACATTGCAAGCCCTATCATTGGGCGTGACTCGATAATATCATCCTCATCCAAGAAGATAATAAAACAAACAAAAACGCCATTGTTTTGTTTAGTGTCCCACCCCCACAATATGGTTTTTCTGAGAATTTATGACTGTTAAACTGAGAATATACATTTTTAAATATTTTATTATTTTTATTTTATGTGTATGAGTATATTGCCTGCATGTACATATTGCACCATGTGTGTTTAATACCTGTGAAGGCCAGAAGAGGGGGTCAGATCTCCCTTGAACTGGAGTTATGATGGCTGTGAGCTTCCAGGTGGACGCTGGGAACAGAGACAAGGTCCTTTGCAAGACCAGTGAGTTAGTCAGTCTTAACTACTGAGCCATTTCTCCAGCCCC
>NW_008355774.1:261210-277598 GCF_000622305.1 Nannospalax galili
AATATTTTATTATTTTTATTTTATGTGTATGAGTATATTGCCTGCATGTATGTGAGTACATCCGTGTCATACAATGCCGCGGTCAGAAGAGGGCTTCGGATTCCCCTGGAACTGGCGTTAAGGATGGTTCATAGCCACCATGTGGGTGCTGGGAATCATGAACGCAGGTCCTCAAGAATATACATTTTAAAAAATATTTTATTAGCCGGGTGTGGTGGCGCACGCCTTTAATCCCAGCACTCGGGAGGCAGATAGCCTAGGCTACATGAGACTTTACCTCAAAATACTATAAAAGAAGGAAACTTTTTTTAATACTTTATTTTTATTTTATGTGCATGTAGGTAAGTGCACCCGTGTTGTGCAATACCCTAGGAGGCAGAAGAGGCTGTCAGATCCCCTGGAACTGGAGTTCCAGACAGCTGTTAGCTGCTAGGATTCAAACACAGGTCTTCTACAAGAACAACCAGTGTTCTTAACCGCTGAGCCATCTCTCCAGCCCAAGAGTGTACATTTTTTAAAAATTTATGTGTATAAGTGTTTTGCCTGCATGTATATAGGTGTACCACGTGCATGCCTAGTACCTGTGGAAATCAGAAGAGGGTATTGGATCCCCTAGAACTGAATTTGTTAGTTGCCATATAGGTGCTGGGAACCAAGCCCAGGTTGTCTAGAAAAGCAACCAGTGCTCTTAACTGGAGAACCATTTCTCCAGCCCCTACATTTTTTAAGAACACCATAGATATATATTATATCCTTTTCAGTGTGTTGTTTTAGGGGCTTCATGATGTCATTATGTCTTGTTCTTGTGTTAACCTTGATCACTTGACTAAGGTGTGTCTGCTTGGTTCCCCATAGTAAACGTGCTATTTTTCCACTTTTTATTAAAAAAAAAAATCACAGAAAGAAGCATTTTTGGAGAAGATACTTTAAGGCTGTGCAAATATCCCATTTCTTTCCAGCTTATGCCTGTCAACTCTAGCATCAGTTGCTGAAACTTGCCTGTAGCAATTATTACTGGAGTGTTCAAATGGTGCTTTCCTGTTCTACATGTATTAACTAGAATTCTTTTGTTGTTGTTGTTTTTGTTTGTGTTTTTGTTTTTCGTTTTTGAGGCAGGATCTCCCTGTAGCCCCAGCTGGCCTAGAACTCACTATGTAGACCAGGTTGTTCTCGATCTCACAGAGATCTGCCTGTCTCTGCCTCCCAAGTGCTGGGATTAAAGGCATGTGCCACCACGCCAGGCTTAACTGGAATTCTTCTGTAAGGGAAAATTGCCTCTTTTCCTCTGTTTTTTTGTTTTGTTTTGTTCTGTTTTGTTTTGTTTTGTGGTCTTTTTGAGACAGGGTCTCCCTGTAGCCCCAGCTGACCTGGAATTCACTATGTAGACCAGGCTGACCTTGAACTCACAGAGATCCGCCTGCCTCTGCCTTCCAAGTGCTGGGATTAAAGGCGTGCACCACCACACCCAGCCCTTTTTTTTTTTTTTTTAATATTTTGCTTATTTTTATTTTATGTGTATGAGTGTATTGCCTGCATGTATGTGAGTGCACCTGTGTTGTGCAATGCCGTGAAGGTCAGAAGAGGGTTTTGGAGTCCCCTGGAACTAGAGTTAAGGACAGTTCGTAATCGCCATGTGGGGACTGGGAATTGAACCCAGGTGCTCTGTAAGAGCAGTCAGTGCTCTTAACCACTGAGCCATCTCTCCAGCCCCACCTCTGTTTATTTTTTATTATTATTTCTTTCCCTGTGGATTCATGGATGTTCATTGTAGTCTGTGTTTATAATTCAGTAGTACCTTTGTTACTTTGTTGCTCAAATTGCTCCAGCTCTGGCCACTGCAGCTGTCTCAGCTTGGCTTCTGTGCCCTTTGGACATGGCCTTATCCCTTTCTGAGCCCTTATTTTAACGTCTGTTACCATAAGATACTCAAAACTCATGAGATCCTTCCAATCTCCCATTTGGGCTTTGGGGCTCCCCAGCACTGGGATTCCCCACTGCTGGCAGACATGAGGCTTCCAGGTCCTGCTGAATAAGTCACTGTGACCATCCACTTTCACCTCCAGAGTGCTGTTTATTTTCCCTGCCCCATCCTCTGAACTCTCCAAAGAGAATATTTAGAAATCAAGATCTGGGTGTTGGGTGTGCTTATTGCTACTATGTTATTGCCTCCAGGCCCAATGTATGTACATATATGGACCCATGTAGGCACATCAGTATTTACATCTATATCTGTCCCTCTGAATACATTTTCTTTTTTTAATTTTTTGTTGAATTTTTTAATCTCATGTGTATGAGTATATTGCCCACATGCATGTAAATGCAATGCCAGAGGGGGTCAGAAGAGAACTTCAGATTCCCCTGGAACTGGGGTTATGAATGGTTGTTAGCTGCCATATGGGTGCTGGGAATCAAACCCAGGTCCTCTGGAATAGCAGCCAGTGCTCTTAACCTCTGAGCTATCTCTCCAGCCTCTTTTATTGAATTTTTTAATCTGAATACATTTTCAAACCATGAAGCCACACTGGACTGACTCTGAGCACCCCAAACTCAGTCATCATCTTCCTTTCCTTCTGGTGACTTCTTTCTCTAACAGCAAGTACCTAGTTCTTATTATCCTCAAAGATGCACTTAAAATTCAACCCCAGGGACTAGAAAGATGGCTCAGTAGTTAAGAACACTGGTTGTTCTTGCAGAAGACTGGGGTTTGAATCCCAGCACCCACATGGCAGCTAACATCTGTCTGGAACTCCAGTTCCAGGGGATCCAAACAGCCTCTTCTGTCCTCCACAGGCATTGCACGACATAGTGCACTTACCTCCATCCAGGCAATATACTCATACACATAAAATAAAAAATAATAAATAAAAGAAATTTTTTTTTAATTCAACCAGAGCCAGGCATGGTGGCGCATGCCTTTAATCCCAGCACTCGGGAGGCAGAGGCAGGTGGATCTCTATAAGTTCAAGGCCAGCCTGGTCTACATAGTGAGTTCCAGGACAGCTGGGGCTACAGAGAGACCCTGTTTCAAAAAGACCAAAAAAAAAAAAATATTCAACACCAATGTATACATTTTATAGCACAATTTACATGTTCTTCCTGTGCAGGATTGACTTCTGTTTCTGAGATGCCTGACACCCCTATCCTATATTGGGGTTTCCCTTGCTCTACACATCTTTAGGCAGACATGGAAGAGTATGTGTTAGCTGAGGTGTGAAACTGGCAGATCCTTGGACACCCCAAGTCAAATACTACCAAATAGTGCGGGAATGTTACTAAATGTGGATGGGGGCTCTGGTTGTGGCAAGGGAACTTGTGGATCAAGACATTGTGTGAGATCTGGTCAAGCTGCCTTTTTTGGCTGCGGGTTCCCTAGAGAAGATCTTTCCAATCTCCCATTTGGGCCTTGGGGCTCCCCAGCACTGGAATTCCCCACTGCCGGCAGATATGAGGCTTCCAGGTCCTGCTTAGTAAGTCATTGTAACTATCTACTTTCGCCTTCCAGAGTGGTATTCTTGGTGCTTCCTCCACAGTTGTGTTGCCCCATGAGTTTTTGTCATTTTGAGTAGCCCTTTCCTGCTGTCTTGGTGACTTTGGGAAAGAGTGATAGTTTACCTAGCCCCAGTGCTTTCATAGCAGCTGATCCCTCTGACTTGGTTGGGTAAAATCTATGTAAGGGCCTAGTCAGTGTACATACAGACTGGAGATTTTGTGGCTGATGTGGTTGGTGAGGCTGTACTGGCCTCCTGACCTCCCTCTCATCACACTGACAATCCACACCATCCCTGGTCTACTTCCTTGAACCCTGTGGAACATAGCTGGAGAACTATTACCCTAGTTTAGACTTGCAGTTAGCTCAGGAAGCCTCTGAGACCAAAGGAGGTTAGAGAAGGCAGAGAGAGGCAAGGGGGACTTCCAGCCTCAGAGGAACAGGAGCAGCTTGGTTTTCACCCTGCCTGTAGTCAAGAACTCCTCATCCTTGCACAGCCTTCACAGTGGGAAGCCCTGGCAGGCCTGGCTTATGCAGTCAGCAATAGAGAGAGCTTTCCTGAAAAAGCAAGTTCTGCTCCAATGCTCAATATCTTTATGCCCACAATCCAGCAGGTAGGACTTGCATGACCAGGAGGGCATCACCCTAAGCTTGGGAGGTGACTCAAGATCATCCCTTTGGGGAAGCTCCCAAAGCCACAGCTGGTTCTGAGTGAGTTGGGACAGGTTCTCTCTTCAATGTAGCCCCAAGTCTCTGAGTCTCCCTAGAGCCATGCCCATACCCTACATTTCTGTCTACCTGTAAGTCTTCCCAGTTATCACCTCCATCTTTTGAAATTGAAATCATCTGGAAGCTAAAGGAATGTGACTGGACAGGGTTCTTGAGGGTAATCCACCAAAATAAGCCACTCAAATCAGATGACATTGACCTCAGTTTCCTTATCTGTAAAAGGGGGAGAGTTGTCTCTGTCCTTGAGACCATGTTGAGATAATGAAGGAAGTAAAGTTGACAGAACCAAGCCCCAAATGTATGAAGGCTGGAGCAAGAGCTAGACTAGGGGCCAAAGGCTAGAACTAGAGGCAAGGGCAAGACCCAGGATACAGCTGAACTGGAGCACCAGGAGCCCAGAGGCAACTGGGAGCAAGGTCAAGGGTTCAAGGAGCTGTGGAGAGCCATTCCTCACTCTTACAGATAGGACTAGGCAGGCTAGATGGGGTCATGGGCTGTTTTTGAAAAGCTCAGAGCCAAGGTTGGAATGACTTTTTCTAGGCAACTGCTGGTTATAAGGAAAGATGTTTCATAGGAAAAAGAGATCTCAGTTCCATTTTCTCTGATGGCATTCCAGAGGCTAGAGGAATGGACCACCTGCTGGAGCCCACTTCATTGTTTTCTATCTTAGCTTCATTTTGTGAGGGATGGAGGAGGGGATAGAAGGCATTTAAAAACTATAAAGACGCAGTGCTATTTGTTTGCCGTGTGTGTGTGTGTGTGTGTGTGTGTGTGTGTGTGTGTGTGTCGCAGGGGAGAGCCTTGCATTTGCTAGACAAGTACTCTACCAATGAGCTGCTCCCCCAGCCCAGCAGCAGCATTCTTGGGGAGGCCATGAGGACTATCATGGAGAGTGAGGGGCTGAGATAGGAGGCCAGGCTCTAGTCTACTCTGTCTCCTCTGACCCCTGCAGGGTAGATTTAGATATCTGAATTTTGCCTTCCTGTTTTTGAGTTTTCTCCTGCAAACTGGGTGGTGGGATAGGACTCATCACCATGTTCTGTGCTCTTGGTCAGGGTGGTTAGCCATAAAGGAAGCGCAGGTGGGCAAAAGCAAAAAGGTGAGACTGAATGAGGAAGGGTGGATGTCAGGGCAGGCCTAGAAGGACAGTAGGGATCCCATCAAGTCCTGAGCAGGAATGACAGTAGAGAATTGTCCCTCAAATCACTCTTGACCCATCCCTGGGAAATTGAGACCCAGAGAGGACCAGGATAGACTCATTCACACAGCAAGCTGAGGCCAGAACACGGGCTCCAGGTCCCATCCCAGGCCAATGAGTGAAAACAGTGAAGTCAAATTGTTGTGCGTTATAGTGGGCAAGACACATCGGTGTGACAGCTGTAGTTGGCCATGAAGGAAGCTAGCCCATCCTTGGGGTGTGAGCCTCTCCTTCCCCCACCCTATCAGTTGCCTTGCCTTTTCTTACCCTGGAAGCTTTCGTTTTCGGGGAGCCCACCATAGAGACTTTGGTTCACTGCTAATTAAAAGCCAGCAGCTTCCTTTCTGCTAAGGCTGAGCCCTCCCCTTTGCACATAGCCTCAGGCAAATGCATCTCCCTGTGCCTCAGTTTCTTCACCTATAAAAGCAAGGTTAACACTACCTGTCCTGGTTTCTCAGAGTTTAACTGACATATAACGTGCATGTCTTGGGCTGGACAAGAGGAGACCTGGATGGTAGCTGACAGACATTCTCCACTGTGTGTGTGTGTGTGTGTGTGTGTGTGTGTGTGTGTGTGTGTGTGCGCGCGTGCAGTTTTGTCTGTTGAAACCCTGCAGTCCTGGGGTCTGTCAGAAGTTGCCCATACTTGGCACTGGAGACAAGCTGGGATAGATGGGGCAGAGCATGAAGAGGAGTGGGGGCATGCAGGCCCGAGTGTCTGTTTTGCTGATTGCTCCTTTTGCTTTCAAGGAGATTAAACTATTTTTAGTCTGTGCTACTGCTGGTGAGACGCCGGAGGAAGCCTTTCCATTGCCGAGATTTTCTGGAAGCTGCCAAGTGTGGTCTTCAGCTCAATTCTGGGAGGCTCCCAGAGCGGATGGGAGGAGCATCACCATCTGAGGGCTTTGGGGATGGGCTGAGAGCCTCCCTGAGGTCCTTGCGGGGTTGGCCTCCCCAAACCAATGCTGCCTTGGCCTACAGAAAGCAGTAATCTAATGTGCCCGATGTTTGCAACGCTGTGTTTAAAAAAAGTAATTTATTTTCTAATTATTCCTTGTCTTGCATAACCGTGCATCGCCAAAGTGTCGCTATTTAAAATATTTATCTCTCCACGCCGCAGGAGCAGCTCTGGAGCGTGGAGGGGGAAGAAATAAAAGTCCGCGTGCCAGTCGCAGGCATATTACTTTGACTCGTCCTGGCGGCTTTGACGTCTCCCTGTAAATGCATTTATTTTTCATTAGGACGTTTCTGAGCTTGTGGCCCCCGGAGAGCAGAGTGATTACGCTGTTCAACTGCGAGAGCTGCAATAGAGAGGTGTTCGAAGAATGAGTTCTGCCAAGAGGGTCCTGTGCCTGCGTTGGCAAGGGCCCAGGTGTGGGGTATGTGGGGGCAGATGGCATCCAGTTCTAGGCTGTATGTGCACTGGGTGGGCATGTGGCCAGGAACTTGGAACTTTGATTTGATAGGGAAACTGAGGCCCAAAGGGGCTTTGGAGTAGAATCAGCCTCATTGGCAAAATGGGCAGCAGGCCAGTAACCTGTCCTATCCCTGGTATCAAAGCCTTTCTTTACTGTTGAAAAGGCTTTTGGGTTTTGTTCAGGGAAATCCTGGGTAATTTCAAAGAGGTGACACCCAGAGGTCAAGCAGAGGGCCTAAGGTGCTGTAGGACATACAAGTCTCCCAACTTCTTCCCCTTTTCTACCTACCCATCTACCTACTGCAGATTTGAATCCCAGTGTAGAGGCTGGTCAAAGGGTCCTGACATCATCCCTCCTCCTGGACCTCATTCCTCCCTCACTAACAGGCTATTTTCCGATTTAAAAAAAAAAAAGAAAATTTTTTTTTTTTTTAGCTCTCTGAGTCTAGGATAAAGTTTTATGCTGAATTTTTAAATACCCTATTTTTTTCCAGTCTCTAAACTGCTAATCTCCCAGGCTGAGGGATTCTGGGACAAAGGCGAGGACTCGAAGTGGAAATCTGTAAAATTAGCTTCAGCAGTATTAGTGTTTGCAGTTGGAGATTGAAAAATTGCTTTACCTGGGCCTGATTGGAGGCTCCACTCTCCTCAGGGAAGAGGCAAGGACTCTGCATAGAGACACTGAGGGACAAATGCTGGGAAGCTGTTGTGAGGCCTGTGCGTTAGGTTGTCTTGTACTGGGCTAGGGAGGGTGTCAGTGTCCTCTTTCTGAGTTGTATCTGCAGCTCATTTCTGGCTGAGTACATAGCAGGTGCCAAGTAGACGCTATGGGTCTAGCTGGGCCCCTTCCTCTTCTGTTCCTGAGACCTCCTGGATGCAGTTCCCCTCCAGCCCCTCACCCTAGTTCTCAAACACAAGAAGGTGGGGGGTGGCTTCTACAACCAGGCAGAGGGGCCAGTACTGGTGCCTGTGGGTACGCCCGCCCGTATGGCCCATCAGGCCTCTTGTGTGCTTGATTGCCTCTGATTGGCTGCAGCTGAATTCAGCAAAAGCTATTATTTGCCCTTGATGAGCCAATCAGATGGCCTCATTGGCCATTCAGAACAGGCACCGGAACCTTGGGGTGGGTAGGGCGGGGAGCGACTCAGTAAAGGGGGAGGCCATGGAAAAAAATGCAGGACCTAAGCCTGGTCTGTGTCCACCATGACCTTCACAAAGATCACACCTCCCTTCCCTGACTCATCACCCCAAACCAGGGCTCCTTTCCCATCCCCCTCATTTCCTACCTGTCAGCCTTTGTCCTCACTGTTCCTTCTTTGAGCAACACTTTTCCATGCACTGTCCTCTACCTATCTAAACCCAAGACTTCCTCCATTCCGCCACAGAATCCATTCTCTTCTCTCTAACCCAAGGTGAGCTTGTTCCTCTAAGCTACCAAAGCCCATTATTAGCCCTCCGGCTTGCTTTGCCCACAATTACAGATAGCAGTTAAAAAGATATAAACAGCCAGGCCTGGTGGCTCAGGCCTATAATCTCAGTTATTCATGAGACTGGGACAAGAGAATCACAAGTTCAAGGCTAGCCTGAATAATAGAGTGAGTTTAAAGCGAGCCTGGACATTGTGAGACTGTCTCAAAATAAAAAGCAAAGAGAGGAGGGCTGGAGAGATGGCTCAGCAGTTGAGAGCACTGGTTGTTCTTGCAGATGACCCGGCTTTGAATCCCAGCACCCACATGGCAGCTGACAACTGTCCGTAACTCCAGTTCCAGGGGATCCAACAGCCTCTTCTGACCTCCGTGGGCATTACACGATACCGGTGCCTACATGCAGGCAATACACACATATACATATAAAATTAAAAAATAAATAAAATTTTTTTAAAAATTAAAAAAAGCAAAGAGAGGGCTGGGGCTCTAGCTAGATGATAGAACACTTATCTAGCATGCACAAGGCAATAGGTTCTATCTCTGTTACTGAGAAAAAAAAATCAGGTAGAACAAGTTCAATCCCAATCAGCCCCTTCCTAGTATTGAGACCTTGGACAGGTACATTATCCTCTAGAGTTTTGTTTTCCTTTCCTATATAAAAGGGCCTAATAACTGAACCTTCCTGGAGAGAATGTGGCCTTAATTTGGGCCTGGGAGATGTGAAAGGCAGCCCAGGAGTCTGGAGGTCCAGCAACCCCCATAGTACACCCTCTTGAGACTGGCCCAGGGTTTGGCAGACAGGCCTGGGCAGTCCAATAATAGCTCAACCCTGTTCAGGTTATATCTGAATACTAAGAGACCAAAGCAGGTGACATGGACTGTGTGATGTGTGTATGTATCACAAAGAGGCTATGAGGACTCGGTGGAATACATCAGACCATCAGGAGACTTAGGAAAGGCCCTGGAGAAAGGTAGGGGCAGAGGGGTGAGCATTTCTGGTGAGGCATGGACAAAGACCTGACAGTGAGAATGGGAAGGAGAGCCTGGTATTGGGGCTCAGTGATGTGTAGAGGGGTCACTGTAAGAGAACAAAGCCTTTGTCTTGGGTCATATTCCTGGGAACTCTAAAGTATGCTCACAGGAAGCATTTGCAACAAGTCCATCATGGGAAATCCCAGTTTTTAGTGGAATACGGGGGGCAGGTCTCTTCTGCAGGCTCAAAGTTTAAAGGACCTCAAGATTCTTGAGTGCAGTGACTCAGATGTCCCCATCTCACAACTCAGAGCTCCAGTTAGGATCTTGGCATTGGTGTAGACAGCCTGCTGGGATTGTGACAGTAACCCCCTCGGGATCCTTGACTCTCATAATTAAATCCTGTGCCTGACCCTTAACTTTTCTGCCTCTGGCTGCAAGAGATGAGTCTTTTTATGTCCTGCCAGGGGGCTTCTAACTTTCACATTTCACCTTAAATTCATGATTAATCACACTCAGTCTTTCATTGTCTCTCCAAACCATCGATAGCCCCCAGCAATAGCAGCCCAATTCCATAGTCCTTATAATTACACTTTCCTGAGCCTCTCAACTGCCTGAAATATTGCACCCATTCATAGGTAGCTTATTTCAGCCCATGACTGGTGAGCATTTGATCAGTTACACCTGTCACATACCAGGATTTTTTAGTGTCCCACTACCTCCACAGTGGAGCTCTCATTGGCAATGGGGCTGTGCCCACTGTAGGATCTGTTTTCTAGGACCCTTCCTGCCATCAGCTGTGATGGGTCATGTCCTTGGAGTCAGAACCTGAGATGGAGGTTGTTATGTAGGTGTTTACTGAGGACCACATCTGGGTGGCAAAGGAAAGCAGAATTCATTGGGTAGGTGAAGAACTTAAACTGTGATGCAGTCTTGATTGAAGCCTGAGCCAGTTCCACAAAGAATGGGCTGGCCCCTCAGAAGTGTCCCTAACTGAAGCCAGGGGACCAAGCCTTTGCCCCCCTCCACCACCACCAAATGCACAGTAGAATAGCTCCCTTCTGCTCCAGGCATAGCCTAGGGAGGGACTCAGAGGAAACTGGTCAACAGCAATGTCCTTGGCATAGGTGGGGGCAGGTAATGGAGTTAGAACCTTGACCTGAAGTGGAATCTGCTACACAACTCCAGCCTAGGTTCTGGATTGCCTCTTACCAGCTCTTACCAAGGTAAGTCCTATAGTCTTTCTCAGCCAGTGTCACACCTTTAAACAGGACATTGCCAAGCCTCCATTTCCTGGGATGTAGTGGGATCTGAGAGTGGCACTGGAGCATGGTGTGAGCTCTGGGCTGCACACACATGGGTCAGGGCCAAGTCCATTTACTGTCCAACTGGGAGCTCAGGGCCTTCAAGAAGGTGCCCTATCCTCTCATAGTACCATCAAACCAAAGCCAGGGGCAACCCAGCTTTGAAGAAGTAGACGATGTGGACCAAGTATGCACTGCCAATAAAGGCCCACCAAAGTTGTCTGTGCACCAGTCATGGTGACACAAGCCTGCAATTCCAGCAACTGGGAGGCAGATGCAGGATGGTGAGTTCCAGGCCAGCCTAATGACATGGCAAGACCCTGTCTCAAAGAAAAAAGTTGTCTGAGTGTTTCATCAAGGAGTCAGGGAAGGAAATAGTGTGTGTAGGAGGCAAGCAGGAGAGTCTGCTCAGCTTGTTCTCAATAGGTTAGTTAATTAGTGGCAGATGGGGGTAGACTGGATTCAGGGACCAGAGACTATCAGCATTTGTTCAACAAAATGACCAAAGAATGGAGGGTCATGAGGCAGAGCTTAGAAAGAGCCCCTGGTGGGGATAAGAACAGTAATGATGGAGCAAGCTCCAGCAGTTAGCTGTTTATGGTGGAGGCATTGGAGGCCACCAGGGGGTGTCAGAGAGCCCTGGCCAAGGCTATGGACTTCCTTTTGTTGAGATCTTGCAAGCAGGGTAGATCTGGCCACACCAGAAATATTCCTCATTTGAAAGAGCCCCTTACTGGAGATGCTTCAGAGGTAGGTACCATGTCCAAACCTGTCACACTGGCCAAAAATGCCTGCAGTATCAGCCTGCATGGCCGATGTGGAAGAGCAGGAACACAAGGGCTGGTACCTTATGGGTGTGGCTGTGGGTAGGGAGGCATTGGCATGCAAGAGGAAAGGAATTCATTGAGCTGGGCATGCGCAGAGCAGGCATGCCAGTTAAAAACCATCATCAGCCTTAGTGTTCCAATGGCCTCTTTCACTTTGTAAAAGCCTTTTCTTTCAAAAAATAAAAGAAGATTGGAGGCAAGTACAATATTTGGCTGTGGTGGCTGTTAATTTGGCACTGGATGTCACCTCCGCCTTTCTCTTCTTGGATGCCAAGTGTGCCTTTCCTAGCTCTGGGTGGGCGGCGGGGTAATGGGGGTGCAGGGCAGGCTCTCAGAGCCTCTTAAGATTCGAGATTCATTTCCTTAAACACACATTGTCTCACTCCAATTTCACATCTGAGCAGTTCTGGCGAGGAATTAGCAGCCCCTGGGAGAGAGCAGGCGGGTTCTGTTTACATGGGGAGGGCAGAGTGGGAGGTGAGGGTGCAGGCAGGGGCTTGGTGCTGTTTGCACAGGAACCCACAGACAGCCTGGGTCAGGTCTGCCTCCCCTGGCCAGAGGCTCTCAAAAGGATCTGGGTAGTTCCCTGTCACAGAATATGTAAATCCTGCCTCATTTCAGGTGTATGCAAGAGGATTCTATGATAATTAGGTGATAAATGGAGGACATTGGGCCCTCAGCTCAGAAATGACCATTCATCCCAACTCTCTATCAGAGAGGGCTGGCTGAGAACAGAGGGTCAACTTCTACTTGATCCCCTTCCGTGACATGGAAGCTGTTCTTTCTTTGAGTCAGGTTCCCACAACTCCTCCCTGACATGAGACCTGCACCTCCAATTCCATGTCCCCTCCATGACCAGCACACTTGGGAGACTACAGCCCTGTCATTGTGTAGAAGAAGCAGCTCAGATACCTCCCCTCCATGACCCAGCATCAGGACTCTCCCTATGCCTGTCAGTCTCTGAAGCTCAAAGTGTTATGTGGGGAACGTCAGGGTCACACCTCAGGATTGGGCTCCCACACTTGCTGCTTTTCCCTTCAAGGCCATAAGGCCACAGTGTTATGGAGGTGATCTACAAGTATGGTTCCCTCAACCCCTCCTTTTTTTTAAATTTTATATTTTATTTATTTTTATTTTATGTGTATGCATGTATTGCCTGCCTATAGGTAAGTGCACCCGTGTCGTGCAATGCCAGCGGGCAGAAGAGGCTGTCGGATCCCCTGGAACTGAAGTTACAGACGGTTGTTAGCTGCCATGTGGGTGCTGGGATTCAAACCCGGGTCTTCTGTAAGAACAACCAGTATTCTTAACCACTGAGCCATCTCTCCAGCCCCAATCCCACCTTCTTAAAAGTGCCTTTCAGACAGACGGACCATAGTCCATAGATACAGCCTTCCTTCAATTCTCCAGATCTATGTCCTTGAGAGCTAGGCTGCCCTTTTTATGCCCTTTTTGTCTTCTACCTGCTCATAGCCCATAATCAGCCCCTATTCCCAACTCACATCCCTCTCAGCAGGGCAAAACTAGGCACCCCAGAAAGCCCAAGCAGGGCTGAGCCTAAGGAGTCCTGTCGGGGAGGTGGCCCATCCCCCAGCTCTCATGGATTGCTTCTCATTCATCACCTCTTAGAGGGGAGACCTGCTAATTTGTCAACCCATTAGCTGGGCACTAGCAGCATATGGACCTGATTCTTGCTGCCCTCTTCCTGCCTGCCTGCCTCCCTCCCTTGGATGGCATTATCTAGTCTCTTTGCATGGTGTGAGGTCCAAATTTGTCACAAGTTGGGGTGGGGTCTTTAGCTTATTCAGAATTGAGCCCCTCAGTGAGACAGCAGAGGTTTTAAAAGCATGTTCTAAGCTTCATTGAGTCTACATTTGGAGTTGAGTGACATCCTGAGTGGAGACAGAGCTCCTTCTAAGCTGTGGGCTAAGGAGGGTCCTGCTTTGAAGGAGACTAGGTTTTATTTGTAGTGCAAAGAAAGATGGTTTTCCTGGCCCACCACCATCAGGGAAATCAGTGGCATTTATACTGTTTCTGGATATCCTTGTTGGAAATGGGGATGGACAGGGAGGATGCTTTGTCTGACAGTTCTTTTATTGTACCCCCTCCCCCCAAGAATTTGTATACTGGGGCTCTTTGGCAGCCTGGAATCCCTGGAGGGAAGTTCTCAGTTGCCTGGGGATGGACATGTGACCAGGACAAAGCTCTAGTCCCTCTAAGACAATGGACAGAAGGGAAAAAAGACCTACTGAACTTGAGCTGAGGAACTCAAGGCTTTGTTCATGGAAGGAGTCATTGCAGGTTTTTCCCCAGCATACACATATAAGCCTGGACATATGCACATAGGATGCATATGTACCTAGACACGTGCATAATGTGTCTTCCGTGTGCCTGAGAACACACATTCACTGGGACATGTTTTATTATATGTTGCCTTTAGGGGCATCATCATTCTACCCATGTATATACCAGTGTATACACAATGCTGTATACTACTTACATGTATTTGCCCTTCAACATATGTGCACTGCCATACTCAGGCACACACACTGGCTCCTGTGTTTTCTGGGTTTATAGCAGAGATAAATTTGCAGTTTAGCAGCCCTAAACCTGCCAGCACTATAACCATAAAGAGCCAGATAGCCGGGGCTTCTGATCCTTGCTGAATAGGAAGGGTTTCCCAGCCTGCTTTGCAGGACAGTCCTCCAGGGCAGAATATACCAGTCCTAACTGTCAGAGGAGTCTACGCAGGGACTGCCTAGGTTATGCTGAAGAGGGATGAAGAGTCAGGGCCATAGTCACTAGCTTGAGGCCCCAGCTTGGGACATCTCTAGTGATCCCTAAGGGCACTAGGATGGGTTGCAGTAACTGTAGGTCAGAGGTGGAGGCAGGATAGTCAAGAGACCATGCAGAGGCCATAGCTGATCTCTTTTTCCCTGGTTCTAGAACCTGAAGGGGAGGGGCATTGAGAAGAACAGTTCTCTGATATGAATGTGGCAGAGCAGAGACCACAACTAGATTCTGGAGGAGCTCAAAGTTCCCCAGAGTTCTATGATGGCAGGGAGTAGGACGTAGATTTCTGGGCAAGAGAGCAGGAGGCTGCCCAGCCCAGGGTACAGGCAGGAAAGCAGAATGATCAATTGGAGTCTGGCCTCATGAGGCCTTCCCTAGCACCCCTAAGAGGTCCAGGCCACAAATTCTTAGGACATGTCGTAGTGGGTACCTTAGAGGGCTCTCCCAGCAGACCTAGTGGAAGTGGAATAAGGAGGAATATAGCGGTCCATTCTCCTGTCCTGCTAAGGAAATAGGGATGCCTTACATAATTGGGGCAATTTGTTCCGCTCTTGTCCTCCTGGTGTCATTGGCATCACTGCCTCCTTGCTTAGGGAGTCCTTGACAGAGCTAGAAGCTCAGGCCTTCCCTTCCTCCCTCCCACTGGAGGTTGCCAAACAAGATGTGGGAGCCCTGGGCACCAGCACTTCTAAGACCAGCCAGACATCTAGGCCACAAGAAAATGGACAGGGATAACTAATAACATGTGGGGACTCAAGCCTCTAGCCCTAAGTCTGCCTAACAACCCATAAGTTCCCAGAGAATTTGCACTGGAAGACACCCCCACTTTGGGTCTTAGTAAGGGATACAGGACAAAGCTGTCTCTCCCTACCCTGGAAGCTCAGATCTGTCCTTGAGTGAGGATAGATCTCCTCCCCCATTGAAATCCCTCAGAAAACAGACCCTCGGGGGTCACCATCTTGGGGCCTTACCTGGAACATCTGCAGTGTTCCCCTGGGGCCCATGGTGAGAGCCACTGAGCAAAGCATGGCTTCAGTTGATGCCCTGAATAGGTCTGAGTAGAGGACAGCCTTGAGCAGATGAATGGAGGAGAGCTCCTTAATGTGAGAAGACTGACTCCCTGTTGATTTTTCATTCAGCCTGTTTCTGAGGGACAGCTCTCCACAAGACATTCAAAACAGGATGGGCTTTGCAAACCCAGAACTCAGCTGTCACCATGACTTTCATAGCCCTGGGACAAATAGCTTAAGAGCTGTAGCTGAGGAGGAAGTCAGGGTGGTTTCTGGAAGGAAGGGCTCTAGGGCAGGGATGGGCCTGAAGAGGCTCACAGGAACCAGGTTCTTCAGACCAGTTGCTGGGAACATACAGGATTGGGCTTTGGATCAGAGTGTTCATATGCATGATTAGTCCTCAGTCATTGAGGGAGTTAATGTCTGTGCTTCAACTGCCCCATCTGTGAAATGGGGGCAGCAATAGGGGATTGTGAGGAGTTGGTGCAATGAATGATTGGAATGGAGGTTTGCTTCTTCCTTGCCCATATTACTATGATAATCATCATCCCATCCAGCAGTCCCCAGAGCTGGACAATGAGGAGTTAGCCCCCATGAAATGGGGGCGCAAGCACAGTATCTACTCCACTGAGTACAGCACACTTACTGAGAAGTTCATGACCATTCAGACGAAGCACCTATCAGTGTTTGCCAATGTGGCAGACTGTCAGTCCTGTTTGCACAGTTGGTTTGCATGGCAAACACTGCTCAGGAGCATGGAAGGTAAATGCTGGCTCCTCTGGTTGCTGAGGTTCTTGCATTCATGGAGAGGGAACCTGGAGCTGCAGGTACCAGTCATTGTCCCTCTCCCTTTAGAGTGAAATAAGGGAAACTGAAGTACAGAGAAGAATCAGAACCTGCTCAATAACACAGGTCAGACACCAGGTCTAGAGCTCACTGGCGCCAGCTCAGGAAACCTTTGGGTGGTGACTACCTACATTTTTCAGGTCTGAAGTTGGAAGCTATCTTGTGAGGACTCAGGAGAAGCTATGAATGATGATAGAGGTCCAATTCCCTCTAGGTTTGTGCCCCCAGTGTGTGTGTGTGTGTGTGTCCTGAGTGTACACATCTCCCTAATGTGTACCTGTTCTCAGCAAATCTTTGGTGTGTACAAAAAGCCCCAGTGTCTTGGTCCTATTTATTTATTTATTTATTTATTTATTTATTTATTTATTTGGTATTTTTG
>NW_008355774.1:277663-323788 GCF_000622305.1 Nannospalax galili
TTCAAACCCAGGTCTTCTGCAAGAACAGCCAGTGTTCTTAACCGCTGAGCCAGCTTTTATTTATTTATTTATTTATTTATTTATTTATGTTTTCAACATGTTCTACGGAAGATGTAAGGGCACTTACAAGGATACATAAAATTCAAGAAGAGCTCATAAACGGAAAGTAGGAAAGAAAGAAAAATGAAAAACTAGGGGAGGGCATAAGATAAAGCTGGGAGGTGCTGTCAGACGAGGTGATCAGGATGACTCAGGCCTGAGTGTTCCTCTTACACTCAGTACCCTCAGCACGGGCAGCTTCAGCTTGGCTCTGGTGCCCACTGCCTCATTACTGCCTCATACTCAGACCTTGTAATCAAACTGTATCAAAGACTTAGGGGATGAACACAGTCTCTCCTGGGTCCTGGCTCAAAGGCTACTGTTGACCAGGCCATGTACTTACTCCCACCAGGTCCCTCCACATCATTAGAAGGCTCTCTAGTGGTGTGTTCAGCAGGAGAAATTAGGGCTGTGACCTTCAGGTAGCCCCAGCCATCTGGAAGCAGCAAAGCTCTGTTGCTTAAAGCACTGCACGTGTTTTAAAGTGGCTTCAGAAAACTTCTTGAGGTATGGATGGGGGGCCCATACAGCCTTACCTGGAGCTGTGGCTGCCAGTAGCGGTTTTTTTTTTTTCTATGAGCCTAAATGCAAAATATAAGCAGGATCTGCAAATGGCTACCTGGGTACTGGATATGAATGAGGTGAGGTCAATGTGTGTGACATAGCAAGGTCAGGCACACATGCTTGAAGCTGTCTGTAGAGATAGGCATGGAACAGAACCTTGAGATGACCTTTTCTCAGAGGGGCCCTTGATACAGTGGGTGACTGCAGCCACCACAGAGGCTTAGTTAGCTCCATCTCTGCCTTATGTCCTATTGCTATCATGCTAAGGTCTAATGTTTTCACAAGAGCATCCAGCCCAAGGGCTCTGGCAGTCTCTTTCATGATCAGGGCTATTACTGGTGCTGTCATTATTTGGTGACACCTTCAGCAGAAATTCTTAGCAGTGAAGGATATAGCCTTTGAAGCCAGAAAGTTGGTCCTTGAAGGACAGGCAGTGCAGGCCCCACCCAGGCCCTGGAGAGCAGCCCTAGAAGGCCAGAAGTACCCCCACATCTGATTGTCAATCTTGGAGGAATGTTCAGGACAGCCTGGCTGAGGGTGCTTAAGACTGTGTGGACTCTGAGAGGGAAGGCTCATGCCAAGCCACCTACTTCATAAAGAGCAGGGACAGTATTCAAATTCAATGTCTATACCTTCTTGGGCATAAGTATAGAAGACAGGGAAATTTCACCTTTGGACAGATCCTAACCCCTATGGCACCTCTGTTTCCTCATCTGGAAGATGAATAAGGGAAGTCTGACTGAGGACTCTTAGGGCAAGGTTAGTTTCTGACCATTCTGGAGTCCTGGGGGACCTGCTCAAGCCCTGAAGAGGACTGCCACTAAACCCTCTGTGCTGGGCCATACCAGCAGAATGGAGATCATGCAGGAAGAAGAAGCAAATTTTGTCCTTTGCTCTCTGGCTTCTAGAACCATACTTCGGGCCAGGCTTCCATTCCATCCCATGAGGGAATTGGGGGCGGGGTGAATTTCTGCTCCCTTTGGGCTATGAGAAATGGGCATCTTAGATGAGAGCTGCAAAGCCAATCAGAGCTCCAGCCCACAAAGAGTACATTGGGTTTCTACCCACCCTGGCTCCCAGACCCCTTCCAGCCCTTTCAGCACTCTGCTCCTAAGAGGCATATGGAGACCTTACTCCAACCCAAGAAATAATGAGGCACAGAAGAGGAAAGGGTTAAAGAGGCCAGGCAGAAAAGCAGTCACCAGGCTGGTCTCTCTATTAGGGCTGTCAGTGGAAGAGAAGAGCTGTTTGTCTGCTCTGAGGACAGGGTCTTCATCCAGCAATAAGCTGGGGCAGAGTCACCTGAGGCAGTAAATTAGGGGTACAGGGCAGACTAGACTTGTCTGGTGGACAGAATGACAATGATGATGATTCTAAGAAGCCCCGTGTCACTGACACCTCTTTTCATAGACTCTGGCCAGTTTCTCTGGCTCCCAGAGCCTTGGTTTCTTCAACTGTAAAATGTGAATAGAAACTATGGGATTGTTGTGGGACTTGGGGTTATACACCACAAGGAGGGCCTTGTCATCACTATCATTGTCCTTCTATGGCTGAGAGGCCCAGGATTCCTGTTGGAAGAAACATGAGCCAACTGGGTGGGAAGGCAATGGGAGACAGTGCAGCCAGGGTGGGTGGCAGGGGGCACAGATGCCGACACAAACAATCTGTTTCCCATAAACATGGGCGCCCACACCAGCCGGCCGCCACCCAGTGACTTCTGTGAGTTGGGAAAGTGCGGGTATGTTTACTCGCACTCCCCCGTGCCAGCTGGTATGCTGGGCACAGCTTCCCTCCCAGCTGCCTCAACAGCCTGCGGCTCTCAGCTTAGGGAGGAGGGGCTCGAGCAGGGCCCCCGGATCTGCCTGCAGTTTGGTTCACCTCAGGCTCCAATTGTCTTACCGCTGATGTACTCCCAGGTCAGATTCAAAGGAGAGGGTGCTGAGAGTCTCCATGGCAGGTGTCCATGTGGCTAGGCTGGGTCGGAGCTGTCTCCTCTGCTCTTCAAGCTGCACCTGTCCAGGGACCCCTGTCTTGAATTTAAATAACAGGTGATTCCCTCCAGTGGGATTTACATCCTTTCCTTCCACACTCCAAGCACCTTCTTGGCATCACAACACACTCCAGACGGATGGATCCATGTTGCAGGTAGGTACTGTTGCATGGGCTCTATTGTTGGATCCACGTCCTGGGGATACTAATGTATTTCTGTCTCAGGTTTCTCTGCTCTGTGAGCATGTCTGAGCTTGGCAGTGGCAGTTGTAAGAAACCAAGTCTTCCCTGTGAAGTTAGGGCAGATTATTGGCTGTGAGGGAATTCCCATGTCACTATATCACCCATCTCCAGGTCCAATGGAACATTTTGGATCAAAGAATGATGGGATCTTAAAGTTAAAGGTCTTTTTTAGTAAACACTAAGTGACCCATGCCAGAACTATAACTTGTGACCTTGGAAGTAGGTCATGAGTGGCTTTGACCATGAAGATTTTGGTACTAAAATACACTGAAGTGTGCTCGCTCTCCACTCCCCATTGGAGTGGGCCATTTGTGGTTGTCATCTTTGTAGTAGGGAGATAGCTCTCCATTGAACTTCTCTCTTACCCCTTCCCTGTCCCACAGCATTCCCTCAGCACTAAGAGAGGTAGACCCTAATGTCATATAGGCATATGGCCATGGGAATACCGTTATCTAATGATGACAGCTCTCCACTACACTAGATGACAGTAGGTGATCCCTTCACCTCCTTGAGATCAGACTTGGATACTTCCTGTGGCAGGGAACTTGCTCCTTAACTAAGCAATGCTTCCAGAGTTTGGGAATCCTGGATATGAGAAAGTTCCTCCAATTTCCCTGAGGTGGCATATGCTCTTCTGTTCACTGTAGCCCTTAGGAACCTTGAAGAAAGAACCTCTCCTTTCTGGAACTGAACTGAGTGATGGAAGCAGGAACTCTTCCTGTATGAGACCGTACAGGCCTCAGCATTGAAGTTCTCACACTAAGCCAGGCTTGGAGTTGATGGATAATCAGGTTTGCTGTAGTTTTAAAATCACTGTGGCACAAATGTGGTAAATGCCCTATGATTTCAGTCCTGTGGAGGCTAAGGCAGTAAGATCTGAGTTAGGGGCCAGCCTGTGCTACATGATTGCAAGGAACCTGCCTCGAAAAATTAACTAAGTAAATAAGTCAGTTTGGAAATCCACACCTGTTTCAGAGGAGCAAAGACAAGACTACACTCAAGAATGGGCTCAGCCTTCTCTGAGCCATATGTGAGGCAGTCCTCATGGAAAGAGGGACCTTCCCGAAACCACCATGGGGAAGTTGTCTCTGACTGGCCCCGGACCAGCTAGGAGGATTTGGCTTATTGTTTTGTGTTGGGTTTTGTGTCTTTTGAAAAACAAGAGATTGAGCCTTTTTATGACATGGATTTTACAGCATAACGAGGCAGCGTAATTTCCCATTCTCAGCAGCAAGTGCACTTTTTACACTAATTGCATAATTAGACATAATGTACTAATTGCGGTAATGGATGACAGTCAACTAAACTTTAACTTTAAAAACAGGGAGGCGTTGCTGGGGGGGGGGAGCTTTGTGCCCCCGAGAATTTTGTGAAGGGGAAACCTTGCGGGTAAAAGCTCTTAGAAGCTGCCACTTAGGGCCCAGGAATCAGAAAGCCACTGGGCCTTTTCTTCCCTGCCCCAGGCTCAAGTAGTGTACAAAAAGAAGCTGTGTCATGAATGTGGAGTGTCCCATGGGAATGTTGGCTGTGCAACTAGGGTGGGGCCAAGGAAGGTAGTACTGTTAATGAGCCACCAACCCAGGGGGCCATGTCCTGTCCTCACTTGCTGCAGAGAGTCCTCTCCTGTATCTTGTACAAGACTGTATTGTACTGGCCTGGTTATAACCCATCTGTCTGTGATCCCCTCTGGACAAAGTGTTCATCCCAGGCAATCTCTACTCAATATGAAGGTGAACTATTAACTATGTGACAACCAGTGTCACAATATACAAACCCTAATTGTGATGGGACACCCTATATAGCTGACCCACCATGGAACCAACACACCATGGGATTGTGGCAGGTGGCCACATAGGAGTCTTACGTGGCAGTTGGCAAATGTCAGCAACTGAGGAAGCCTGGAATTGAGTGTCAGAGAGCCCAAGCACCGACTGTGCTCTGAGGGCTTCAGGGGCCCCTTGCCCTCACCCTACTATAAGTTATGTCCCCAGCAAGAAAGCTGCCTGGGGAGTTCAGAGAGAGAGAGAGAGAGAGAGAGAGAGAGAGAGAGAGAGAGAGAGAGAGAGAGAGAGAGAACCTAGTTTGTCCCCAGAGCACCTGCATTAGGGTTTTCATGCACCTGATGGGACACCCTCTCAGTCCCAACAGGGTGGGGCCTGTGCCAGATCTGTCATGGGTGCATTCATTGAGAAAGAACCCCAAATACCTGGCTATGCATCACTCCTCCCATCTTCAAGGATGATTAGTGGTTATATCATAACCCTTTATAAAGACATGAAGATGGCTAACAGCCTGCTGTGGGTAAGGCCCAAGCCTTGGCATGGCTCTGCTCTGCCTGGCTAGGGACCTCAAACTGGTCACTGCCTGAACTCCATTCTCCGTACTCCTTCCTGGCCTTGAGCTACCAGTGACCCTCACTCAGAGCTTCTCTGATCTCTGACAGCCCAATCTGGCAGTCAGCATCTACTCTCAAATGCCAGACCCCAGGGACCTCTTCCCCACTGTAAGCCTATGAGCACAGCGGCCTAGTCTGCTATCTGTAGTCCATTTGCTGCTCTCCTCATTAGGAACCTGGTGGCATAAGGGTCTGAGCAATTAAGACACCCACCTGACTGCTCTTAGTGAGACGAGGTAGCAGACACCAAGAAACGTAGTAAGAGAGGGTATAGGGAACAGCTGATCACCCAGTGATGCCAGACTCAGAATGGGGGCTGGGATGCTAGAGTGCTAGCTGGGCCCCACGCTGAGCCTGGGCCTTTGAGGAGACAGACAGAAGCAAAGCAAGCCTGCATCAAATCTTTCTCGTTCCATTTTCTTTCTGATTTAATTTTCCAGAGATTAGGGCCCGTTCACCTTCGCTGTGGAGAGGAGCCTCAAGAATGTGCCTGTTTTCACTCCCAGGACTATGTGGTTGGTTAGAGGGATCTGGTTGATTCTGCCAGCTCCTCCCCTCTTACCTGCCCCTAATCCTTCAGAATCAGCATGTCTGATGACCAAGCCCCTTTCTGTATAGCCAAACCCCTAGTTTATTCCTTATGCCCCTTTTCCAAAGGCCTCACCTTCTAGTTTAGAGATGGATGCAGAGGACAGAACTGTAAAATTCCCTAAGTCAAGGGCTTTGGATCAGACAGACCTGTTCGGATTCCAGCTCTGCCGTGGAGCTTCACCTCTCTGGCCAACGGTGTCTTTGCCTGCTAAATGAGAATGACAAAAATGGACTCTCCTCCAGGGCCATCGGGGATTAGTGAGGTCAAGTATATAAAGCACCTGCCCAGGGTAGCCAGTGGGGCCATTTCTGTGGCTTCTAAGGTCCGTCCTCCCCACCTCTCCTCTTTCCCCTCCTCCTTCTCCCCTCCCAACCTCCTCCTCACCTTAGGCAGCTTGCTCAGGTCTAGGCCCCACTGTTGCCAGCTTTCTGGGACTTAGTAAAATATTTCTGATTGGAATCTGTCCATGCCACTTGTCTTGAGGACTTTTGTCTTTTATGGTATTTCAATGTTCCCAGCACTTGGGGGCTGGTAGCAGCTCAACTCCAGTTCTTGTCAAGGATAAGCCTGGCTCCCTCTGCCCTGTAAGTGTCCAAGTTTCCTGTCCAAGGTCACTGTTCCTGCAGGCATCCTCCAGACTCACCCTTCATTTACATGATGTTTATATTATGCAGCCCTAGAAACAGGAAGCTGGGCAGAGGGTTTATGGCCCCCTGAAGAGACCTCAGAACTAGCACAGGTGCCCTCAAGGAAAAAAGATCCCTCCATTAATTAATGACCATAGGTAGGGGCTAGAGAGATGACTCAGTTGGTAAAATGCTTGCCACACAAGCATGAGGATCTGAGTTGGATCCCCAGCACCCTTGTAATAGTTGGATATACCTGTGGAGATGGGAGGATCCCTAAGGCTTGCTGGCCAGCCAGTCTAGCCAAATCAGAGAGCTCTAGATTCAATGAGAGACCCTATCTTAAGAAATAAGGTGAATGATGTACACCTTTAAACCTAGTACTCAGGAGGCAGACGCAGGTGGATTTCTGTGAGTTCAAGGCCAGCCTGGTCTACATAGTGAGTTCCAGGCCAGCAAGAGCTATATAATGAGACCCTGTCTAAAATTAAAAAAAAAAAATGTGTACAGCATTTGAGGAAGACACCAGACATTGACCATTAACCTCCACATGCACGTGCATATACACACGTACACATACATGCAAACACATTTTTTTTTTTGGTCTTTTTGAGACAGGGTTTCCCTGTAGCCCTAGCTGTCCTAGAACTCACTATGTAGACCAAGCTGGCCTTGAACTCACAGAGATCCGCCTAAGGCATGCACCACCACGCCCAGCCCTCAAACACATTTTTTAGAAATAGTTAAGTGATAGAAGTACTATGATATGAGGTACAGAGAGCCAGGGACTCCTGGAACAAGGGATTCCAAACGGCCCCCTAAACTGTCCCTACTGCCTCAGTCACCCCTGCTATCCATGTTTCTCAGCCCCTCTACCACTGTCTCCTTCCCTCCCCCACATGCCCATCTGCCTCTATCTGCTTTCCTGCCTAGCACCCACCTACCATCTCCTGTGGGATGAAGCCCCTACCCACCATGGCTAGCTTGAAGTTGCAACAGCCATGTACCCTTTGGCCCCTTTATTCTCCTCCATCTAACTGTCTGGAGTTGGTAAGGACTGTACTGCTGTGGGAACTGTTGGATTTTTCCCATTAACTCTCTGGGTCAAGGACCACAGGCAGGTATGTGGTCCTGCTGTGGTTATTGAGGCCCTTTACCCTGTGTATCCTAGCCTTTATACCATGTCCCAGCTGCTCCTAGGGATGGGGCTGATGCTGGTGAGGATCTAGCTCTGGGTAAGGTCGAAGTCCTGCACTAACTCTGGGTACCCTTCTAAGCCCATGCTAGAAAGTGACTCCCTGGATCAAATCAACATAGAGCTGACCTATCTCCTGGGGTGGGGCCATCTGCTGGTCTGTGCCATTCTATCTCCCTTGGTCTCAGGGCTGAGCTCAGGGCCCTTCCAGGGGACAGGGCAACTGGAACAAGTCCAAGGGACTGTTGAAAGTGTGAGACATCAGGGACCTGCCATTCAGGAACTGTTGCACAACAGGGCCTCCTTTGGGGTTAGAGATAGGCTGTCCTGGCAGCTTGACCAGCCTCTGCCATTCTGGGATTCTGTCCTCATTGCACCAGAAACCCCTTACAGCTCATTTTCCTTCCTCGCTCTAGACAGGATTTAGACTGCACAGGAAGACAGAGAAGTAGGGGTAGCATGGGCAATGATGGGGCAGTGGTAGTCAGCCTGGACTGAGACCCAACGTCTACCAGAAATGGTCCAAAGAGGCTTCAAATGCAAAAAGATGCTGTAATAGGGCTCCAAGGCACACACAGCTGCTGGCAGAAGTGTGGAAGAATCAAACCTAGACTCTAATGCTCTACTCTTGAACACAGAATTGGGCATATACCTTTGTTGAGTGTCCTCTGCACACAGACATGATGCTTGGGGAGACAGCAAAGGAGCTGGCTGTAACTGTGTTCTATCAGTGGTGCCCTGATGTCTGGGCTTCTCTGTTATCACCTCCAGGTTTGAGGCTGAGGTGTTAGGGAGGACAGGATGACTGGGGGAGGGAGTTGAGAGGAGAGTATGGAGTCAGGACTTGGACAAATTCCAAAAGAAAGAGATTGTCTACTCAGGAATGAAAGCTGATGGCTTTAGACAGCGCTGGCAGGCAGATCTAGCAGGGAGAAAATGGGGGCAGGGAGGGGACTGAGATTACTTCCTCAGAGTCCTGATGATCTTAAACAATAGCAGTAGTGGCAGTACTACAGGGTCCTCAAGGCATGAATTATGTTTTGTTGGTTGGCTTGTAAGGTGAGGACTGCCATTCTTAGTTAATATATTGAACCAGAGGTGAGTCAGAGTTGGATGACTTTTGACAGAATTTCAACTTAAGTCTTGCATCATCTGTTGGGGACTTTAGGATGTAGCTGTGACACTGGGAGATCACTTCCCTCTGCAGGGCCATAGCTCAGCCCAATAGCCACATAGGCTTCGAAGTGTACCCTGGACCTTGGAGAGGGCACCCCAGGCTTCCAAAGGAGACATGTCAGGAGACTAACTTGGTCCAGCCTCAGATCTTAGGAATAACCTTGGCAGGTGAGTCTAAGGCGTAAGAACTTCATCCTTTGGCCCTGAAAAAGCCAGGCAGCTGTGCCCCCTACTGACACAAGTAAGCTGAATGCTGCTTCAGCAGAGTAGCCCAGACCACTGCTACTATGCACCCAAGTGGCTGTGAGCTGTGGTCCAAGTCAGAGGAAAGGGGGGCAGGGATCTAATACCTCAAGGCCTGAGAAGGATGGTCATGGAAGGTGGGAGCCCTGGCTTTACCACTCAGTCCTATGGCCAAAACTGCTCTCTCTTGTCTTTGATCCTTGGTTTCCTTAACAGTAAAGTGCAGACAGCCTGCATTTCCTCATAACCTCCAGACTCTGACTCTTCTATTCCTTTGCCTCTATCGCTGAGGACCTCAGTCCAGAAGCAGAGCGTGGAGCCTATGGAACACCCTGCCCTGGTGTCCACTCAGGGCTCTGTCCTCCTTGGCCATACAACCAGGCCCTGCCACTCATCCCCTAATTGCCATGGCTCTGTAGGAAGGAGCGACTTCACCACAAATTATTTTGTTCTAAGAGAAGGACAAAAAGAAAAGAGAAGCCGGGAGGGATGGGGGTTGGCAGGAGGAAGAGATTGCCTGAGCCTGCTTTATGCACTTGCTTTAACCCTTGGACTGCCAGGCACTGGGCAGGCAGCTGGGGAGGGGATCTGCCAGCCCCCAGCCCGTCCTCCTGTCAGATGACAGAGTCCTTATCTCCCACCGTCTTCTGTCACTCTCTGACCTTATCGCTCCCTGCCTGTCTGTTTCTCATCAGCTGCCTCTGCCACCTCTTTATTGCCCCTCATCACCAGTTCTTTCTGTTTTCATGGCCCCACCACCCCCCACTTCTGCATAGACTGGTGCCATGGCTCAGTCATGGCAGCCAGCCTGCTACCTCTAGTGGTAAAGGAGCCAACTTGGGGTACAGACCTCCTGGGGTCACTTGAATGGATACATG
The DNA here is from genome assembly GCF_000622305.1 of Nannospalax galili. Lineage (NCBI taxonomy): Eukaryota > Metazoa > Chordata > Mammalia > Rodentia > Spalacidae > Nannospalax > Nannospalax galili. The sequence continues at coordinate 287,664 of NW_008355774.1, forward strand.
GAATCAGTCAGGCTTGGAGACACACATGGGTGTATAATGCATACATACGCATGCACATACCCAAGACTCCAAGCACAAACAAAGACACCTACAGAAATCTGCTTCTGACACTCACATACAAACCCCCATGCTGTGTCTAGAGCACCTAGCCTCACCCATCCCAATCCCAGAGTGCCGGAACATGCTTGTAGATGGCTATGTGAGTCATGTCACACATTTACACACTGTCAATTTATACCACTTGTGTGTGTGCTCAGACTCCACCTCCTGAGGAGAAGGAATGGGTAGATTAATTCCCCCTTCCTGGTTTCTGCATCCATATTATGTGCCCTGAATGGCAGAGAAGCCCCAAGGGGCTCCCAGAGCTCTCAATAGTTTCTACAGATAGCCTAGGGCAGCACCAGCAAAAAGGGCACATGCCTGAGGCCATGTAGAGGGGTGGCTGTGTATATGCACACATAAGAGATTCATGTGTGGGTATGGACATGTGTGGGTGTGTACATGTGTGAGTATGAGAGTATCTTTATGTTTGGGCTGTGACTGAATGACATGTGCTTTTCAGCTCCATCCCCGCCACCATACACCCTGCCTTCTGCCTCCCATCCAGTCCACCTCCCCCTCTGCTGCTCATAGCTACTTTGAGCTATCAGTGCTATCAGAGGCTACCACTCATGGTCCCTGAAGGGGGGGTCCCTGAGGTCCAGTCAAGGCAATTATAACTTGGACCCATCAACCACCAACACTGGCCACCAACTATCCCACATTGGATACTCATCCCAGATGCAAGCTATAGAGCCCCAACCTTGCTCTCCCCTGAGACTTCAGTTTTAGCAGTCCATGAGGCCCTGGACTCTGTGCTTGCAGGGACCTAAATCAGGGCCCTATCGGGGTGAGGAGCTGAGTTATGCAGAGGGACTATGAGGGGCCATGACATGGGCGTGATGGACTACCCTGGCCTCACCCCCAGTCTCTGCTTCCTTCCAGATCTACAAGGACAATCGGAACCTGTTTGAAGTACAGGAGAATGAGCCTCAGAAATTGGTGGAGAAGGTGGCAGGGGACATCGAGAGCCTGCTAGACAGGAAGGTGCAGGCCCTGAAGGTAGGCCAGTATGTTGGGGGAATGGGGACATTAAAGAGAGTCAGGTGGAATGGTGCTGACTGAGGGCAGTGTTCCAGCCATCCATTGTCACAGAGCCCTTGGCTGTCTGAATTTTGGCAGGGAAATCAGCAGCAGGGCTGTGCCTATGGGACTGTGGGCACCTGTGGCCACACAGTTTTATTTGGGGTCAGCTGCATGAGGGTAATCTGAGTCTCAGACCCAGGCCATCTTGCCTTTCCTTCCTGCAGGGCCTGGAATTTTCTTATTCCTCTTGGTCTCCTGGTTTGTCTGTGGGTGGCAAAGTGAGCACCTGGTCAGAAGTGACCTATTGTAGAGTTTGCCCCTAAGTGGGCAAATCCCTGCAGGATCTGATGGGGAAGGAATGTTGAGGAGCCATGGATTCCCCACAAAGGCAGCAGTAGCCATATAAAGCCTGCCTGCTCTGTTCCTTCTGGGCCTCCATCTTCCCATCTATACTTAGAGAGGTTGCAGCTTGAGGCACTGGGGTTCTAAGGGTAGCAGGACCTGCCAGGCTAGCCTGACAAAGCAGGCAGATAGACCCCTGTTACTCAGTCCACTCCAGGGACAGCAGGTAAGGAGGGCTTCTCTGGAACTACAGAGTGCCCTAGTCAGTTCATTCATAAGTAATAGGCAAGAGGCATCCATTCTGCCCCCAGATCAGAGGCACTGCTGTAGCCCCCACCCAACCTATGTGGAAGATAGCAACATCAGTACCAAAGGAAGAAATCTTCATAGACCCTACAACATGGATGGACTCAAACACATCTGCCAAGTGAAAGAAGCCAGTGACAAAGGCCTCATTTGATCCTGTTTCTGTGAAATGTCCAGAAAAGGCAAATTCATAGAAATGGAAAGTGAGCTTACTGGTAGCCAAGGGCTATAGGGAAGGAGATAGGGCAGGGGCTCCTGATAAAGACAGGGTTTCTGGGGCTGGAGAGATGGCTCAGGGGTTAAGAGCACTGACTGCTCTTGCAGAGGACCTGGGGTTCAATTCCCAGCACTCACATGGCAGCTATGAACCATCCTTAACTTCAGTTCCAGGGGAATCTGAAGCCCTTTTCTAACGTCCGAGAAATTGCACGACACAGGTGCACTCACATACATGCAGGCAGTATACTCCTACACATAAAATAAAAATAATAAATAAAATATTTTGAAAAGACAGGATTCTGCCGGGCGTGGTGGTGTATGCCTTTAATCCCAGCACTCAGGAGGCAGAGGCAGGCAGATCTCTGTGAGTTCAAGTTCAGCCTGGTCTACATAGTGAGTTCCAGGACAGCTGGGGCTACAGGGAGACCCTGTATAAAAAAGACAGGGTTTCTTTTCCTCAAATATTCCAAAATTAAATTGCCGTGGTAGTTGCACATCTCTATACTAAGAGCCATTGAAATGTATGTTTTATGTGACTTGATTTGCTATTAAGTCTTAATAAAATATAAGCACATTTGTCCACAACTATGGCTAGGGTCAAGTCAAGGCAACTACTACAGCCCAGATCCCCAGGGTCCAAATCATCCCAGAAAAGAATAGTCCCTTTCTCCTGTAGCTGGACCCTGCTGTACCTCACAGGGTCTTCTGCTTGTCTCTGTGTGATCAAGCATCATGGTAGAGAGTGGAGCTGGCCTCTTGAGGCTAGGGGTCCAGAGAAAGTAGGCTCTGAGGACCCAGTGTGGACCCAGCAAGCCCAGAGCTGTACCTAGAGATCTCAGTCTCACCTGACCTTGGGGATCTCCTGGTCACAGATGTGGGGAGTCAGTTGGAGGCAAAGCCAGTCTTCAGCTGTAGGTCAAAATGTCAGTTCCTAGTTGTGTCAAACCATGTGTTCACCCACCCAGCCAGCATATCACACCTACCCGCTGCCTCTCCCAAATATGCCTCATCCTCATTCTAGACTCCTGGTTAGCACACTGCTTCCTAGATTTGCTGCCCTCTCCCAGGTTATAGAATATGGCTGCCTTGCTCAAACATTTTTTTAAAAGATTTGTTTATTTTTATTTTTTGGTCTTATTGAGATAGGGTCTCCCTGTAGCCCCAGCTGGCCTAGAGCTCGATATGTACACCAGGCTGGCCTCAAACTCACTGAGATCTGCCTGCCTCTGCCTCCGGAGTGCTGGGATTAAAGGTGTGCATCACTACACCTGGCAAGATTTATTTATTTTTTAATTATGTGTATGTGTGTGTCTGTCAGAGTAAGTTCCCACAGAGGCCAGAGACCTTGGATCTCCTGGAACTGGAGTTATAAGTGGTTATGAGCTGCCTAATGTAGGTGCTGGGAATTGAACTTGGGTCATCTGCAAGTATAGTTATGTATTCTTAACCACTGAGCTATCTCTCCAGCCCCACTCAAACCTTTTTTTTTTTGAGAAACGGTCTCACTGTGTAGCCCAGGCTGGTCTCAAACTCCCAATCCTTCTACCTCTGCTTCCTGAGCTAAGACTATAAGCATGTACCACCATAGCAGGCTTGGTAGTCCAAATTAGTATTGATATCTGGTACATGGATGGAAGGGACATCCTCAGGCCTTTAGGCTGTCACTCCCAGACTTCAGGACAGATTGCCTCAGCAGAGGCAGAGCTATGCTGAGTGGTGGGAGTGACAGCCTCCCAAGCCCCTGCCATGTTCCTCAGGAACCACAGACTGGAGTCATTCCCTGGCCCCTTAACCCAACACTAGAGGAGCAACCAATCCTAACAGCAGATGAGATGGGGCATGACCCAAGACTTAGACTCTTGATCCCAACTGTTCCCTCTGTACCCTGCATATTAGACCCTGCCCCAGGAGACAGACAGACTGCCTCAGCCCATTCCCTGGTACACACACAGTCAGTGCCAAATACAAAGGGAATTTTAGTGGGAAAATGATGGAAAAGGCACCCACCGACTTGGCACTCAATATGTGGTGAGTCTACCCTGAGTCATTCTCACAGTAATCCCAAAAGGAAATCTCTGCTACTTCATCTTGCAGAAGGGGCCACTGAGGCTTGGAGGTCCCAAGCATCAGGAAAGGATGCAAGAGAACCAGGATTTAAACACAGGTCTTTCTGACCCTGAGCCAGGCCTGTGGCTCCCCACAATTCCCACTTTGACTACAACTTTTACCATCCTCGGCACTCTCCTGGCCAGTGACCTCCTTCTGCTCCAGTGAGCCTGATTCCAGACTCATCCTACTTTACCAGAGGAGGGAAGGTCTACCTACCCTCTTGTTTGGGACGTTCAAAGTGAGCTTTGATCTTCATTATGTTTTAAATTTGCTTTTAATCAAGTTTCTTCTTTTCTACATTTGTGTGCAGCCTGAGTGCACATGAGGGGAGGGCTGTTGGGGGTCTGAACTCCCATCCCCCACTCCATTGTTCCTTTCCCCCTGGACCCTTTCCCAATAATCCAATTTAAATCCATTGCTCCAGTCTGGAATTTTAATTTGGGGCTTACAGAGAGGGAACTGAGTAGTGCGGGACAGAAATTCATTGTATCATCCAATCGGAGCTAATCAGATTTTTCTCCGGGCTGTGCAGGTGGATCTGGGGCCAAGAGTCAGGTAAAATTAGGCCGGATCAAGGCGTTGCAAACACAGGCGAGCAGCATCCCCAGGTCCAGGAACAAGGTTAGGCCTTTAGCTTTGGACATGTAGAGGGGACTCTGTCTTAGACCTTCAACTACCCAAGAGATGAAGCCTTTGAGCCAGGACTCTTAGGATCTTTAGCCCCAGAGGAGACAAGAAGAAGGTGCCTTGGTTGTTATGGTACACCATGGGAACTTGAGCAGTGTTGAATCTCAATCAGCATGTCCTCATCTTCTCAACTGGGGCCTTGGCACACAGCCCCTTTCTCAGAATGTCATCTCTTCATGGTAGTCACCAATGTTCACTAATGGCCAACTATGTGACAAGCCCAGTGCTGGTGCTGAAGGTACAACAGGAAAGGACAGGCCCTATTCTTGCCCTCATATGCCCTCAGACCATTCCAGCTCAGGCCCTGATTTCTACCTCTGTGCCTATAGTCACAGCTGCTCAGGAGGCTAAGGTAAGAAAGAGGATTGCTTGAGTCCAGGAGTTCAAAGCCACCTGGACAACATCGAGAGACCCTAACATAAATAAAGATGGGGGCTGAGTACCCTCCCTACCCCAGTACCTGTGGTTTCACAACTCCAGGAGCCGTCGTTCATAAAGGCCATAGTGTGGACAGTGCCTTTGAAGGCTGTTCTGCCTTCAGGTCCATCCCTGGCACCTTTGTTCTATGACTAAGAGAAAAGGCCAAGCCAGGCGTGGTGGTGCACACCTGCAGGTGGAGGCAGGTGGATCTCTGTGAGTTCAAGGCCTGCCTGGTCTCCATAGTGAGTTCCAGGACAGCTGGGGCTACAGGGAGACCCTGTCTCAAAAAGACCCCCCCCCCAAAAAAGAGAGAAAAGGCCACAGGACACTCTCTTGGATGAGGTGAGGGTTGATCCCAGAGGCAAGGTCAAGGGCACTGCGGGTTTGGTTCCCAGAGAATGGGAATCTCAGGGCCAGGGCAGCGGGCCAAGGCACTCAGGCCAAGCAGGTTCCTGAGCACATCAGTGTGGAAGCCAGCAGCCTGCTCCAGGGAGGTCCCTTTGCCCTCCAACTCAGACAAGCCAGGGGCAGTGTTAAGGCCTTGCAGAGATGCCCGAACCTAGAACGTCAGGTCTGGACATGGGTGCTGCCCCTCCTACCATGCCCACTTATGCCTACTCCCACTCAGATGCAGCCCATTGTCCCAGGGGTCAGGACCTTTCCATGTACCTTTGTCCCCATGTAGTGCTTTTAAGCTCAGGTTACATGTTAAAAGCTAAACTTACTCGGGAGGCAGACGCAGGCAGATCTCTGTGAGTTCAAGGCCAGCCTGGTCTACATAGTGAGTTCCAGGACAGCTGGGGCTACAGGGAGACCCCGTCTCAAAAAGACCCAAAAAATAAAAATAAAAATAAACTTGCCCCCTCAGATGGCAGAAACTATTCTTCCACTTGATTCCTGGCCTCGTTCTGAGTGTCTCCCAAGTATGAAGCTCGTGATGAGCCTGAATGCTCTAGGTTGGTCCAAATATCCACCTTAAGTCACTGGGTCACTTCCCTTGTTCCTGTTTTACATGTAAACAAACAGCCTCAGAAAGGTTGAGTCACTTGCCCCAGGTCTCAGTAAAACCAGGCTTTACAACCAGGTAGTTGGGCTCCAGGTGATACAACCTGACTCCAGATAGCATCCTTGTGTGTGCCCCCATTATGACCACATGACATTGGCTGTCCACAAGAGGGCAGGATTGAGGAAAACAAATATTGCTCTGTTTGACCTAGTGACCTTGGACAAGTCCCTGTCCCCTCAGTTTCTCGAGTAGTGAGTGCCCCTCCTGTGCCCCTCAGAAGGCTCACATGGATGGGGCAGGAGGAAGTTCAGCCCTGGCCTTAGATCTGGGGGCTTCAGTGGGCAGAGTTCCCACCATCAGTGGCCTCTGGGGAATTAACATCATTTAAAGATTAAAATTAAAAACCTTCTGCATGCAGTTGCCCTGCTTTTGCCGCTAATGGCCACTTAACCCAATTAAGCTGATGCACTGTTGGAAGTGTGGCCGGGTCTGTTCAGGAATGGGCCTCTGGGATGGGTATTCAAAGGGGCAGGAGGTACAGGCCAGGGGCTAGGGGACAGGTTACTCTTATTTGTCAAAGGGGAGAATGTTCCATCCAGTTTCGACTCACTCTCTGCTTCCTTTCCAAAGCTTTGTCTCAAGCAGAGCTTCTCAGCCTCAGCACCGGAGGCATTTTGATGTGGATCAATCCTTGCCATAGGGCCTGCTCTATGCACTCTAGGGCATTTGGCAGCATCCTTGCCCTCTACCTATTAGATGCCAGTAGCACACCACTCTTAACAGTTGTTAACAACCAGCAGTACCTCCAAGTACTGTCCAGTGTTCCTAGTCAGATGGCACAAGAGATACAACAGTGAATAGAAGTCACACAGGCAGCAGGACATTAGGGACCTCAGAGAGGTACAGATGGAATAGGGTAGCCTCAGCAGGAGAAAGAGCCCTTCACTCCAAAGGGGCAACAGGGAAGGCTGCCTGGAAGAAGCAGCTAGAGGCCAGTTCAGCTGGGTCAACTAGTGCATTCATTGATGAGGATTAGACAAACATTTTGATTCTGGTAGAACCAGGCCACACGTCTTCTACTGCCAACTCCTGGTCTGCGCAGGCACTTCATGAGCATCTGTGGAACAGGTGCTGGACTGTGGCTCCAGGTTCTGCTGGAGCTCAGCCTTTGGGGTTTGACTCCAGTTCCAGAAAGCTCTAACAGGCACAGTAACGGTGGGCTGACAGGCAAGGGAGTCTGTAACACCCGCTGCCTCCGCCCACCCTTCTCTGAGCAATTAAAAGGTGTTTATGTGGGGCTGGCAATGGCTTCTGCCTCCCTTCCATTACGAACATTAAGAGATCTTGACCCTTCCACTTTCCCGCTCTTGAAAGGAGCTGCAGACACGTGGAGCCAATTAGGCGCACGCGTGGGCGCCAAGGGCCTGAGCAGCCTTTTCTCCCTGATTGCGGCGTTTATGGCTGATTATTCTCCCCCTCACCCAAACAGTGCCGCTGCTTCCTGGCAAAGTGCCACCCAGCTGGGGGCCCCTGGGGACAGGGGAATGTTGGATTAGTGAATGGATATCTGTTGAACACCTTTTATGTGGGTGACCGGAGGAAAGAAGAGTGGGGATCAGGGAGGTGATGAGTGCTCAGGAGAGCCCAGGTACATGAGGTAGCTTCTGAGGCACCATGTAGAAGTGGAGGTCAGGGAAGGGTCCTCAGAAGAGGTAGTCTGAATGTGTATAGAAGGAAAGGTAAGTTGTAGACTCGCCACACATCCAAGGGTCCTTGTCCTTAGAGTCAGTCAGCATGAGCAAGACAATACAGGCTGCTCCCAACAACAGATGGATACAAATGTGAACCCCGCCTCTCCTGCCTGCATTCCTGTCAGGTGGCCAAGAACCCTGAGATCCTTCAAAGGACTCTAGTCTGTGCTGGTGGGGACAAGAACTAGTCTACCTAGGGTTGTAAGGGGGACCAAGCAGGTACAGTATGGCTGGGCATAGCTGAGGGGTCCTCAGTGAAGCATCATTCTTTCATCTTTGCCCACACACCTAAGCTAGTGGTAGTCAGGCTCAGGCCTGACTCAGACCTATCAGGCCTTCAAAAAGGCCAGATTGTCCATTTGAAGCTGGGCTCCTCTGGTCTCTGGGGTTGCCAGAGAGTAGGTTGCAGTAGGTTCATCTCCTGGGACTTCCTCAGAAGAGGGTTCAGAAGCCTTGTTGTCATTCTGCAGCATCTGCTAGCCAAAAGAAGGGGTTGGGAGGTTGGGCACAGAATCCCTGAAGTCTGGGAGATCACACATACACCCTGTAGTTGAAGGAAAGAGACTGATGGAAGATATGTGTTAGACTAGGAAGCAGTCTTGCCCTGACTCGGGAGTGGGGCTGGATGGATACAAAAAATGATCCCTGTGTCCCAGGGGGAACACTAGACTCCAATTTCCCAAAAAAAGCCTGTGCTGAGGAGGAGAATCCCTCACCTTGTGTCCACCTGTCTAAGGGTGACAGGGGTGGGGATGGGAGGGAGTCCTAGCTGGCAAATGGGCAGATGCTAGGAGGCAGAGGGAAAGGCCCTGCAGGTACCACAGGGACAAACCAGACTAATTTAGGATCAGAGAAGTGAGAAATTTAATTGAGTTTTAATAGCATGTGGCCCTTTGTTCTGAAAGCCTTGTGTGAAGGGCTGAAGAGGGTGATGGGTGTGCCAGCCAGGTCGATCCTGCTCCTCTGGGCCCCAGATTTCAAGGAGACAGACAGCAACCGATGGGGTGCCGATATGCATATCAGCCACCGTGGGACTGACAAGTGTAAGACAACAGTCTGGAGGAGGTGGCAGTTTGAACTGAGCCTTAAAAAACAAGAGGAATTTTCTTTTTTCAAGATTTATTTTTTTAACATTTAAAAAAATTTTAAATATATTTTATATATTATTTTTATTTTATGTTTAAGAGTGTATTGCCTGCATGCATGTGAGTGCACCCATATTGTGCAATGCCACAGAGGTCAGAAGAGGGTGTCAAATTCCTCTGGAACTGGAGTTAAAGATGGTTCTTAGCTGCCATGTGGGTGCTGGGAATCAAACCTGGATCCTCTGCAAGAGCAGTCAGTGCTCTTAACCACTGAGCCATCTCTCCAGCCCCAATTTTTTTGACAAAATTTTAAAAAAATATTTTATTTATTGTTAAGCCGGGCGTGGTGGTGCATGCCTATAGTCCCAGCACTTGGGAGGCAGAGGCAGGCAGAGCTCTGTGAGTTCAGGGCCAGCCTGGTCTACATAGTGAGTTCCAGGACAGCTGGGGCTACAGGGAGACCCTGTCTCAAAAAGACCAAAAAAAATCAGGTCCTCAGGTCCTCTGCAAGAATAGCCAGTGCTCTTAACTGTTGAATCATCTCTCCTGCCCCTTAAACAGTTTTTAATATTTTTATTATTTTTATTTTGTGTGTATTGCCTGCATGTGTGTAAAAATACCGTGTCATTCAATGCCTGAGGAGGTCAGACAAGGGCATTGGATTCCCCTGGAACTGGAGTTACAGATGGTTGTTAGCTGCCATGTGGGTGCTGGGAATCAAATCCAGGTCCTCTGTAAGAGCAACCAGTCCTCTTAACTGCTGAGCATCTCTCCAGCCCCTTATTTTTATTTTTAATTGTGTGTATGTGTGTATGTGTGTGTGTGTGTATGTGTGTGTGTGAGAGAGAGAGAGAGAGAGAGAATGTGCAAGTGAGTACAAGTGCCTTCAAATACCTGTTAGATCCCTCAGTATCAGAGTTATAGGCAGTTGTGAGCTTCCTGACGTGGGTGCTCATGCATGTCCTCTGGAAGAGCAGTAAGTGCCCTTAACTACTATGCCATCTCTCTCTAGTCCTGGGATTTTCTTTTTAAAAAAAAATTTTTAGAGCTGAGCATGGTAGCTGATGCACACCTTTAGTCCCAGCACTCCAGAGGCAGACAGAGACAGATGGATCTCAGTGAGATCGAGCCTGGTCTACATAGTGAGTGCCAAGCTAGCTGTGGCTGCAGGGAGACCTCTCAAAAAGAAAAAAAAAATGCTTTAGGGTTTTTTTTAATTATTTATTTAATAACCACATAATTAGAAGAAGCATTTCATAACAGCAGCATTGACATATTCAATAACAATTTCCAGAGCTAAGATGTTATCTGTTTCAAGATTGGCTGTAAATTTTTAGGTTTACAGTTGAATTAATACAGTTATATAATATTGTACTCAGTATAAACCCTTTAAGACATAAAATTAAATGAGGTTTTAACCTTTAAAAAAGATCTCCATTTCATTATTAAAATACACAATTTCATACAGAAAAATTCATTTTTAATGCAATTGACACTAAGATGTTTGCACATGCATTTGTTTTAGTTTATTTTTATTTTATGTGTATGTGTGTTTTGCCTACCTGTATAGAAGTGTTCCACATGCATGCAATGCTCATGAAAGCCAGAAGAGGGTGTTGGATCCCACAGAACTGGAGTTATAGATGGTCGTTAGCCACCATGTGAGTGCTGGGAACCAAACCTGGATTCTCTGCAAGAGCAGCCAGTGTTCTTAACAGCTGAGCCATCTCAACAAGAGGAATTTTCAAAGGCAGAGAAGAAGCATCTCAGCAGTGTCTGACCCAGCACCAGCTTAGCAAGGAAAGTAAGCGGAAGGTGCTGCCTGTGCCTCAGTTTCCACTGCAGGGGAGAGAAGAAGTGGAGGTGATGACAGGAAGCACAGCTCTCATTGCCTGAGCTCTGAGTAGTTATTTCACATCCTTAAGCATAGTCCCTTTCAGGCATGCTCTGGGAACAAATAGTCTCTCACCCCATTTTCTGAACAAGCAGTACCTCCCTGGTGGCATGGGTGCCCATGGGAGAAGGTACTGTTACAGAAGTTGGTGTCACTGACCCAACCTCAGGGTGGCAGGCACAGGGTCATGAGAAGGCCTTCCAACCCCTCATGAAGTCCTGACCAGCCCCAGGTGACAGGCAGAGGTTTCTCTGGGAGAAGCTGGGTGACTGTGGTTTATTAAGCTATGGGAGACTACGGTCTGCCAATATTTCAGCCTCTGTTTAGCAAGCAATGGGCACTTGCTGTGTTGTGTGTAGACACTGTACTAAGTCACCGGGGACAGACACAGTGTGACTGGATCAAAGGGAGTGCAATCCACTGAAGGTGACAGTGTTGTGATCTGTGTCACAAAGTCTGGAACCTGAGGCTAAGCCTAGGGGACCCTGGGAAAGGAGGATTTAGCCAGGCGAGGGAGAGTCTAAGTGGAAGAAGGTCCCCAGGCTGAGGGAACAGCACAATACAGTGACCAGAATGCAGAGAGTGCACTGATATCTGAGCATGTCTGCCCAGGTTGAGTGGACAAACTCATGAGTGTGGTGTCTAGCCCTGGCCTGGCTGCACAGAGAAATGCATGACACCTCCAGTGAGCACATCCTACACAGTTCCTGAAAAGAATCTGTGCCCATGAGTCCTGCTCAGACAAGTGTAGTGAGGCATAGTACACATGACAGGGCCTAGAGTATAGAAGAGGGTTGAGAATCAGGGACCTCTACCCTGGACTGCAGTCCACACTCATATTTTTCAAAAAACTTTTTATGTGTATGAATGTTTTTTGCTTGCATGTATGTAAGTGCATCTATGCCAAGTAAAGCCTGTGGAGGCCAGAAGAGGGCGTTGGATACCCTGGAACTGGAGTTACAGGCTATTGTTAGCTGTCATGTAGGTAGTGGGACTTGTACCCAAGTCCTCTGCAAGAGCAGCCAGTGCTCTTAATCACTGAGCCACCTCTCCAGTCCCCCCTTCCTTAGATTTTAACATCACATTATCTGGGCTTCAATTTCCCTATCTGTTCAGGAGAAACAAATGTGTGGCCTTGCAGGTTTGTCATTAGAGTATCACCTATTCAAAAAGGGATGCTCCTGGAGTGTCACATGGCACAGGCAGTGTTCCTTTAGCCCCACTCAACCAGTTCTCCCCTTCCTGGAGGCCTTGACAAGGGACCCTGTCCCCAACTTGCACCTCCATGGCCTCTACTATCCAAGCTCCCCAGTGCTTCCCATCTCCTGGCACAGGCCATGCGGCTAATGTTTGGGAGGCTGGTCATGGTTACTGGCCCTTTGTTGCAGCCTGCCTGTGTTTGCCCACTCTGTTTCTCTGCGAATGGGAGTCACCTGGTGTTTGCCATGTCAACACCAGCTGGAGCCCAGCTATGGAGATAGCTGAAGAAATGAGACTGCATCCTCCAGCCTCCCAGAGACTTAGAGTCCAGCCCCTCCCTGGCAGGATCAGGGCCAATGAGCTAATGGATAACTCCTCAAAATGCCAAGCGTGGGTGGGGGAGGCATCTAGAATCAGGAAAGGCAAGCTCCCCAGGACACAACTTAGGACTTTCAGGCAGAAGCAGTCTTCAAGCCTGTGAAGGTTAAATACAGGGCTTCCCAGGCCTTTGTGCAGGATCCCTTTGAGCTCCTGTGTGTCCCCATTCATCAGATCCAGAAGCTCAAAAAAAGTCTAAGCTATCAGGCAAGTGGCCAGATGAATAGACAAGCAGTGAGGCAGAAGCAGGGCAAGGGACAGAGACTCCACGACTTGAAGAGACCATGAACCAGGCAAGCTGGCTGACACAGGAGGCCTGAGCCAGGGAAGGAACAACTGCCGTGGGGAGGACACTGAGGTTGACTCTCAGAGACAGATGGGAACAGAGAACCAGAGAGCAAGCAAGGAGGCCCACTCACTTCATAAATAGGTTTTCCAGAAATGTACCTTAGAGGATGACTTATCAGGAACACTAGGGCAGAAGGGTCAGGTGAGATCACAGCTATAACACTGTCACATCAACCTCAGGGCTCCTGCCAGTTATTTCCTTTCTCTCCTTCCTTTCCTTACCTGTAAAATGGGTACTAAGAGTCCACCTGGTGGGTTCACTGAGTAGTCCCCTCTAAGTGAGATACCACAAGCTTATAGTCATACAGATGCCTGGAGGAGGTGGCTTGGACTTTTCTGAACTTGCATTTTAGACTGCTGACTCTGGGAGGGGGATGATCCCCTCATTTCACCCTACTTTCGATTCCTTGGAAAGATGTCCCAGTTACTTGGGAACAAAGAAAAGTGGCACTGAGGCCAAGGATGGAGAAAAGGAGGCAATTTGCCCCTCAGAGAGCAGAGGAGAAAATTCCGTTTTTGTTTTTGAGATAGGTTCTCCCTGTCACCCAAGATGGCCTGGAACTCAGTATGTAGACCAGGCTGGCCTCGATCTCACAGAGATCCACCTGCCTCTGCCTCCCAAGTACTGATATTAAAGATGAAAAGTGTGTACCACTACTCCTGACCTGGGGATGAGCATTCTGGAAAAGATCCTGGAAGTAGTGGAAGACACAGCCAAATCCAAAACAGTCTCACGGGAGGTTGGGGGTGGGGGGGTAGGGCTAGACTCCCAAGCTCTGAAGTGGGTGGGCTGTCATGCACCAGGCACAGGAAGTGAGGTGCTTAAGGGAAAGGCTATTATGGCTGTCAGGAGAGGGGGTAGAATGGGGAATCTCAGGATCAAGTGGGGCAACAAGGGTGGGTTGGCCTCAGTGGGGTAAGTAGGTAGTAGATACCTCCTGGTGCTGAAGAAGATGGTGGGTAAAGGTGGCAGTATGAGGCAGGAGATCTTGGGCAAGAGTGGGCAACAGTGTGAGGCCAAGCCTCTTGGAACCCAGGGAACTGTGGGCAGCACTGTCTGCCTTTCTCCTGCCTATCTTCTCAGATGTTCACTGCCATCTCACCAAGAGGTTAGCCTGGAGCTTGCGGGGTGCAGCAGTGAGAAGTTCATAGTCACAGGGTGGTAAAGGCATGGACACTCTCAAATGCCAAGGTCTTGTGTAGCTTGCCATTGGGTACACACTCCTGTCTGGAGTTCAGAGGGGCTTTCTACTCCACTGAGCTTGCAGCTTGAAGCCCTGGCTCTTGAAACTGGAAACCTTATGACCCTGCTTGAGGCTGGCTTTTAGATATGCTCTGGGGTCCTGCATCATCTTCCTGTACACCTGTAGTGCCAAGTACTAAATGTTGGGTGTGGGTACCACAGAGTGAAAAAAATGCCCTGGGCTGATGCTCCCTCACACCCAGCCAGTTAGGAGAGTTGGAAGGGATCTATCCTCAGGGCCAGCAGGTACTTAACAGCAAAGAAGGGCCTTACTCAATCTGTGCACAGTAATGACAGCCCAGCTTTGTGACTGTGGTCTAAGTCTACTACTGCCTCCGTTCTCCATGTCCTAAGCAGAAGTACCAAGCTGCACAATCTCTCAATAGCACTCATTTGCGTACCTGGACCTCCTTTTATCAAATATTCTTCTGCTAATCTCATCTCCCTGTGTAACTACCATGTAATTAACTCATTTTGCAAACTATTACATCTGTCATATTTTCCCTTTACTTTTTCATCTCCCAGACAAGGTGAAAGAGGGACACTGGGGTGGGGGGAGACCTCTGGGTGGAGGGACATCTCATAAATCAGCACAGGGCCCCACAGGCAGTGACTTGCTCTTTCCATACATCCCAGCCCCAGCCTGGTAAGTAGAGGAAATCAGTGGGTTTAGCCTGAGCATTCACCCATCCTGTTCATACCCAGAGACTGCCCAGACCACTCACAGTGGGCTCAGACTAGTGAGATACAGGTGGCATTGCTCACTCACAACCTAGTCACATGGGGAGATGAGACTAGCAAAAGAATATTTGATAAAAGAGGTCCAGGTATGCCAGACAAATTGGATGTAATTTGTAGAACTCTGTAGTGGGTTACATGTGCCCAGGCTTTGACCAAGCATCATAACTCCAGACCAAGCCTCACCTTCCTTCCTGGGAGCAGAAATACCTGGGGCTGGGCAGAGGAAGTGGTCCCCAGTTTGAGCTAATTGATTGATTTGTTGTTGTTGTTGTGGTGGTTGATACTATTGTTTTGAAACAGGGTCTCGCTTTGTAGCCCAGGCTGGCCTCCAACTGGCAATCTTTCTTCTTCAGCCTCCTCAGCGTTGGTATTATAGGTGCACACCACCATGCCCTGCTTTAAGCTCTTAATCAGAACTTGATTCTGACCTAGCCCAGTCAGCACAGCTGAGCCCCAACCCATTCTCCAGATAGAGAACCAGAGGCCACCGCTGCTGAAGCCTCATCCACACAGGGCCCTGCGTGGCACAGAGCCTGCTGCTGCTGTGCAATGTGTGAGGCCACTGAAAGAACTGGACTTGGAACCCTTGCTGGAGTGGCCTACTTTTCTGCTCTCCCCCTTTATTTCTCCCCGCCTTTTCTTGCTGTGATTCCCTCGGGATGTGAATTCTCTTAAACTTTTAATTAAAAACATTCTCCTTTCTCCCTCAAAGGTTTGCTTCCCTGTGATTTTCCTCTTACAAGGCAAGACAGGGGAAGGCAAAGAGTGGAGGTCAGGCCTGCCTGGATCTCAGTAGTGGATCCCGGGAATCGGGGCCTGACTACAAGGAGGCTACTTACTGTCCTCTGCCCAGAATTCCCTGTGTGGCTTCCCAGCTCTACCAGGGAGTTATTTGTAAGGACTTGGGTATCATGCCAGATGTGGGAAATGGCACCAGCTTCTGAGGGCACTGTATGTGCTACCACTACATCCTGCATGTAGCTCGAGGACACATGTGCCCATTAAACAGGCCAGGACTTTCTTGACTGAAAGCGCCTTCTGCTTTCCCATGAGAGTGCTGTTAACTGTAGTGGCCTCAGAGTCACATATGAACCCATGGGTTACAAGCTGGGGGAGTTCTCACATCGTTACTTATCAAGCAAGATGCAGCCCAGGGCTGGTGTCATGGATCTCAAGGTTACCAACTGGGTCACTGAAACTTCACATGCAGAATTCCCAACTTAAAGCTCAGGAGAACAGTGTCAGATCTTAGCTCACAAGATCAGGGCCCCAGGGAGGCCAGGGGGCATAGGTCCTTGACATCAGGGAACCAAAACAGCATCATTAATTATAGGGCTGGAAGAGCCTTGTCTATCCCTTATCCCAGGCAGTAGTCTGTTAGCCCATCCCTGACTCTGAAGGGAGACACTATTATGTCTTCAGGTCCCCATTTCAGAAATGGAATTATCTAGAAGTACTTCCTTGGGTCAAACCATAATCCTTGCTAAACCCTAAGCTGTTTCCTGGGCTTTGTCTCTAGAGGACTTTGGGATAGATCCCCTGTTTCATAAGTCCTCCCTAGCCCGGGAAATAGGATTGAGTCCCCACCTTTCATATTCCTAGCACCCCTCCACACCTCACAAACTCACAGACTTAACCAGGGTCATCCATGTGTTCCCCCAAGATTCTCTCAGTGGGTTATATACCTCTCTCACCCTAAGGACAGAGGTCAATCCTACCCCCCAATACAAGCCCTCAGATAGCCAGAAACTCAGCACTGAAGCCAGGCAGGGCCCAGCCATGAGAGAGAAACAAACCAGAGAACCCCATTCCTCTAGGGGGCCCCCTCCTTGCTCTCCCTCTCCCTCTCCAGCCTGCAGCAGTGGCAGTAGACACAACTAGGAGGCCCCAGAGAAGGAACTGTGATGGGAGTGTCAGTCCTATGAGCCCCCATACACTTGCCTTCTAGGTTGCCCTCAACTCAACACTCGTCTTGAGACACCTTGCACAGTCCCTGCTCAACAAAACCTGAGATCACCCCTGCCAGCCTGGGAGTGCTAAGGGAGACATCTCCATAGGAATAGGGAAGTTAGAGAAACCTGTGGGCCATGTGGGGAAACAAAGGCAGAAACCCAGCATGGTGGCAAATGCCTGCAGGATGATTAGGAGTTCCAAGGTCACCCTCAGCTATATAGTGAATTTGAGGCTAGCCCTGGCTACCTGAGACCCTTTATCAAAAAATAAACAGTGGCTGGAAAGACATTTCAGCTGGTAAAATGCTTGCTGTGCAAGTAGTAAGGCCTGAGTTCAGATCCCTGGCACCCATGCAAAAAGCCAGGCATGGTGGCATATGCTTGTGATCCCAGCACTAGGAAGGTGGGGACAGGAGGATCCTTGGAGCTTACTGGCCAGCCAGTCTAGACAACTGGTGAATTCCAGATTCAGTGAGAGACCCTGTCTCAAAGAAATAAGGTTGAGAAGCAACTGAGGAAGATATATGTGCGCACACATGTGCACACACACAAAAAAAAAAAAAAAAACAAAAAAGTTAAGAGGGGTGCACAGAAGGAGCTGTGGAGGCAAGAAGACAGGGCATTAGGAGTCCTGGGTCCCAAACTCAGGATTGAGGCCAGGCACCAGAGTGCTGGCAGATCTTAAGTAAGGCAAAGGTGGTACTTGTCACTCTTGAAGGCTTGTTAAATACCAACTATGTGCCTGTGCCACTGGTCCAGCCCATCCCTGGGCAGTACATACCTTCCTCTGTAGGTATTCTGTGGCTCTGGGATGACCAGAGTAAGGCCATTGTAGAAAAGGAGTCAGTGTATCTGACCAGTCAGAGCGAGAGTGTGGCCCTGCTTCCTGCAGCACTGTCATATTCTGATGAACTCCTCTGTGGGGCCCATTAATTCCCAAACCAGGCATGGCAGTGTTCTTTCTCCCACTGTAGCATATTTTAGTCTTCCCTGAATTCCACCATGCCCAGCTCCACCCATTTGCCCATTTCCCAAGCACACACCAGTATCTACAGAGTATCAGGCCCTATGCTGGTTACTGGGGTTCCACAGTGACAGAGGTTGACTTGGTTCTGCACTTGGGGTCCATATGGGAAGCCAAGGGTAGATAAGAAATGGCCAGATGTGGAATGGAGTTCAGAGGATTCAGAAGTAAGGAGAGGGTGTTATTACTGGCCCCCAACACACCTCCAAGTTCAAACCTAGAGTCCTAGGCCTTTCTCCTAGCTCAGAGTCTGAGACAGCATCTTGCTGAGAATCCATGGGGTACTCTCCTCCCACTGCCCAGTCCTGCTCCTGAGTAAGCAACAGCCTCTCTCATGCTCTGTGGAACCCACCCATGTTCAGAACGGTATCTATGCATAGCTGGAGAGAGATCAAGTTATCCTAGATATTGCTGGGTTTGCCCAGCCACTGTGTTGGTGTTCACTAAAGAACTCTAAGTGCCCATGAAAGTTCATGGAGTGTGTTATATGGATGGGACATGCCCATATGCAGCAGGCATAGTGATAGATAGAAATATATGGATGACGAATGGACCCAAGCCTCCATGACAAAGACTGCATGCATTGGGAGAAAGTGTGAGATGCGTACATATGATAGAAGGGTCTGGAAGGCTGGGAGTAGGAAGGAATGGGACAGCTCTGCTCCTTCAAGTTTCCTGTTATAGCAGCATAGCATCTTCCAAGTTCCCAAGTGAACATGCACTGGGTAAAACCCATGCCCACTTGTCCCACTTCCAATAGCCAGGTTCTATAAACAGTTCAGCATTCCTTCAGCCTTCCTGGGTACCTTTCCTCTTATGGTGCATCCCTTTAGCCCTGCCTTCTGTCTTCTTGGCCCTCCACAAGCCCCTCTACCCACCCCTTAGTAGTGTTTCTTGTTTGTTTCAGTAGCTCAGAACATTTCCAAATGGGAAGCTCTCAAAGGTAGGCCATAACCTGAGCCCCCAGAGGCCCAGCCCTGCCCAAGGAAGGACAAAGAGAAATTAGGTCCCAGCTAACCTTGAGAAAATCTGGTCCAGGGCTAGGACTGTAGTACAGTGGTAGAGTGCTTGCCTAGTATGTATGAAGCCCTGCATTCCCAAACACTGGGTTGGAAAATCGGTTCAGAGCAGACAGCCTTATAAACCACCTTAGCATCTGCCCCACTGTAACCATAGTGGTGACAGAGGTGCAAAATGAAGGAGACTAAGTTGAGGGAACCCAGGCAGAGAATGAAGAAGAACAGCATTCTGAGTAGAAGGAATGGTACGTGCAAAAGCGTGACGGTATAAAAGTATATCATTAGAATCAGATATTGAAGTGGTCTCAATATCTATCTCATGCATATATGTCTGGGCAGCCAGGATCCTTCCATCCATCTGTCCATCCATTCATTTGTCTATTTACAAAATAGTTACTGGGCACTGAGGCCTCTGTAATAGAAAAAAAAAGCATTGCCCCCTACCTCCCAGAGTAGGCTGTTGGGCCTGTTGGAAAACTATAGAGCAGAGAAGTTGAAGACTTTAATGAGAACCCACAGGCACTGTGAGAGCCCTAAAGAGGGATCTGATAGGAATATACAGGCACTTCAAGAACCCTGAGAAAGGGGATGATGAGACATAGATGCTGTAGAATACTAAGGAGGGGTCTGGCCAGTACTGGCACTTGTTACCAGCAATTTTCCTTTCATGAGTGTTTGGTATCTGGTCTTTAGAGGTTCTCAGAGATGAGAGGACCCTTGGCAATCAAATCTGTATCCTTCATTGTATAAATGACGAATCTACTGCCCTGTGCCTGGAACTTGGGTCTCCGGAGCTCCTGTTTCAGGAATGTAATCATATTGGCAAGGCTTTTCCATATCCAAAACCCAACCCTAGACTCATGCAAGGATTCCTTTTCTGTACAACACCTCCTACAGCCAAGATATTGAATTACAGGCCTGAGAGACTGCTTTTGGGGTAGAGCCCACTCTGACTAGGCACCCCCAAGCCGTGCTTGTGTCTTCCTCAGGCCAGCAGGTAAAACTAGTGACCTTGGGCATTCACTGGCCCTCGGTGAACCACTACAGAATGGCATCACGATTCCTAGTTTATCTAACATGCTGAGTGAGTGCGAAAATGGAGAGTGCTGATCCCCATGCCTTGTGTTCTCCGGAAGACCTTTCTGCTGGGGGACTATAGAGCTGCCTACCTTGTGTGGTGATGGGACCAGTGACTGGCTTTCCCTCTTCCTCAGTGGCCCTGAAGCCATCCGTCACTTACAAATTCTCTCCATTTCTAAATAAAATGATTTGTTAATTTGAGTGAGTGATCACCACTCGTCCGAGCCTCTTTGTAGGCCCAGGAACAGCTTGTGGGCTCCCGGAGCCTTGCACCGCAGGCCTGGCGCAGACTTGGAGGGGTTGTTTTCGATTTAAATGTGAATTGAATGAGGAGAAAAATGTTTCTCTTGGCAATTCCATAGGAGCTCGCTCTTCTGACAGATGTTGGAGTTTATTATCCCATCGGGCCTGCGTTTTGTCGAGCAGAATTGCTAATTATTTCAGAGGCCAGGCCACAGCCAGAGGAAGGAAAGGAGGTGGCAGGCGTGGCTTTGGGCAGTGTCAGTTGACAGGCAGGTGGTGGGACAAGAGGCCCCTGCATGCCCTCCCTGAATCTGCAGACATTCTGGATCGGGGACTGCCCTACCTGTCCCTTGGTTTATGTAGTACTCCGGAAGAAATAGAGATGCCTTTTTATGCCAGCAATGTTTTGACCTTCAGTCAAAGACTCTGGAAGGTCACATTTTGGGTATGAATTGCTTGCGTTTAGTAGATCCAGGAGTGGTAGATGGATTAAAAAAAAAAAAAAAAAAAAACAATAAAGAACCCAGCACGTTTCTCCCCAAGTGACACCACAGTTGTCCACTGGATCAAGGTGTGCTTGTGGGGTATATGTCTTAGGAACCTCAGCTCTTGGCATGTCACACAGTGTGGGGTTGCTGTGTGAATCCGATGTCTGTAACTATATTGCACAGGCCTTCATGGTTCACCTCATTTCTTCTTCTACCTCATTTCTGCCCCCCACTACAAGGGGGAAGAAGACCTTGGAAGACAAATGGTCACAGGGGACTGGACCTCAGGAGGGATGGACCAAGATTGGTCAGGGTGCCATTCAGATACTGTGGAACACCCCATATTTCAAAGGGCCCTGTGGCAAATTGATTTAGGGAATGGATTTCAAGGGAGATCCATTCTGTCCTGAACCTGAACCTCCCTTGTAGCACCTTAAAGTAGGATGTATCCCCACCCAGCAGGGCTTGTGACTCGACTCCACACAGCCCAGGTCTGAATCCACTAAATTGTCTCTGATATAGGCAGAAACAGGGCAGGTGTGGCAGTTCCTCTACAGTATCCTCTGCAAACAACCTCCACCTCTGTCCCTTTCTCACCCCACCTCTCCATCCTGATTCTCTAGATAGGAGGCTAGGTGTGCTGATTGTCCCAGTCCTACCAGCCCTGTCCCCTCCCCCTCCTCACCCCGTACCCTACCAGCACCAGGCCAAGTAAAGCTCAGCTTCCTAGGTTTAACATAAAGACGGCAGCAGCTGGGCAGGACTTTATAACCCTAATTAACACCAGATTCCCTGGGGTCCCAGCTCTAGATTCCTGATGTAGACTGAGACCAGCGGAGCACAAAGCAAGAAAAGTCCATTGTGTGCCAGGTAAGGGGAGGCTGGAGCTCAGCCTCTCCCTACCCCACATCTGGGGCTCTGGCAGCCCCCTAATGGGGGACACTAGGGAATGCTGAGAGGTTCCCAGCCACCCTCAAGCTGAGATCGTGCCAGGCATCTCTGATTGACCATGTGTCCCTGGGAACCAGGCCCTCTCTCCTCCATATAAAACTCCACCTTGACATCCTTCCATTAAATAGGGCATGTTCAGAAGAGAAAATTGCTACTATTTTCCCCTTTTACTTCACTGTCATCAAAAATTGATCCCATATTGCATCCTTATTTCAAAGAACGAGCTGAAAAAATAAAATAAAATTCCCACTCCTCCAAGCAGCAGCTGCATCAAGCCTTCCACCCCCACCTCCAAAAAAAGAAAGGAAGAAAAGAAAACGTGACCCATTGCAAGAGGGTGCCTGCTGGCCCAGCTTGGGCTGTTGAGCTGCCATGGCCTGAGGTGTACGTGACCTAGCCTTGAGGAGGGCTGGGCACTCGACTGTGCAGGCAGAAGGGGTTTCGATCTGGTGAAATGTGGTAGAGAATGGGGTAATCGGGGAGGTTAATTTGGATCTAAATGGAGCGATTCGTTATCTCAATAAGAAGCATCTCATTTTCCAGGGAGACGGCTGCGCCTGCCAGATGCCGGCCTGCCTGTCATCGTCGTCCGGATGGTGGCTCGGCACAGGGCCCCTCAGTCATTCCAACCTCACCAAGCAGCCTCCCCTGCCTGGCTGGTGGAGGGGAGACAGTTTAATTGGGTTTATTCCTCAATTCATTTGGCAATACATTGAACAGTTCTTCATATACAATATGAATAATAAAGATGGGCACAGGGGCCAAGATAAGCAGCTGGGCCCAGGATCAGGCACCACATCTAGCTGAGCATACAGGTTGACTCTGAGCCTCTTGATAGCCAAAGGAGAAGAGAGACCAGGGTTTTGTATTTTAACCAGAGGAAATAAGACATTTAGATCAGCACTCCAAAGAGGCCTATTCCAGCTTGCCAAGGTGATGTTCAGAGGGACTCACAGGATGGTGCCCCTCAGCCCTACACATTTTTACCAGGAGCAGGGGCTAGGAGCTGGCATCTCAGCTTCAGTGTGAGGGGCACCATCAGAGCTATAGGGAGTGCTGGGATTTCTGGTCACATTAGTGCAGTCATCACATGCTGTAGTGCTACATGGCTGAGCAGATGAACAGACTTAGGTCCAGGTTCCAGCCCCTTCTCCTGCCGTCTTTGTGGACTCTTAGCATTCTACATTGTTTGGCGCTTCCTTTTTCTGACAAATAGAAAAATAGTTCTGGCCTTAGCCTCCATAGTTGTAAAGGTCACATGTGGACAGGTAAGATCCCACAGGCACCTGGTGGACTGTTGGTTGGACTTAGTACACAGGTTTCTTTGGTTTGAGTAGGTGCCTGGTGTGCTGTTGGCATGGAAACAAGTAGAAGTCCCTCCCCTATACTGTGAACTCTATGAATTTGGGGCCAGAGTCCCATTCACCCTGTGTCTCTAGCACCCAGCACACACCATAAATATGCTAGTTGATAGAAGAAAGAAAAGGGGCCCTCAGGGTCATTTTTTCATTTATTCCATATTGTGGTGTTTGCTGTGATAAGATAATACAAAACAAAATGATCACCCACTAGGATGAAGGGAGGGAGGTAAAGCCATGGACATATTGCGGTTACATTGGCAGAGGGAATCCCTGGGTAGGAACTAAACAGGCCCTAGCCAGGAAGATCCACTTGATTAGACCTCGTTGAGGAAAGACTGAGACTGTATGGCCAGGAGCCAGGAGCCAGTGAACCCCTCACCCCTAATAGAAAGCAGCTCTGCCACACCTGCATCTTATGAGCACTTGGGGACCTGAAGGTAGTTATCTAACCAAAGGTTAGGACCCAGCTACCATGTGAGCATGTGCACACTCCTGTGTACTCTCCTATGTTCACACATGTTTATGGTGTACACATTTTCCTGTCTGTACACGTGTTCACATGTACACACTCCCTCTTTCTCTAAACTCCATGCCCTCTTCCCCCAGGATAGTAAAGATACTGGCCACAAAATCAAAAAGAGGCCTCTCACCCACTGCCAACTAGCCACAAACACTGCATCGCTCAGTGGAGAACCAAGAGGCCACGGTCATAGGGGTCCCTCCCCTTTCCTATGGAGATAGCCTTGGAGATAAGGTAAGGGCATAGGGCTCCTGAGTGCTAGGAAGACCCAACCCCAGGGACAGGACAGGCAGAGCAGTGAGCTTGGAATCAGGTGGTCTAGAGGCCTTTAATTCCTTTAGTGAGATGAGGCTGTGCTAACATGGAGAGCTGCCAGCAATGTGGGTTCCAGGAAGGGAAGCAGACCTCAGGGATGAGCATGTTCTAGGCTCAGCCTTGCCATTTACCCTCACCCTTTATTGGGCCTTGGTTTCTCCTCTGAAGTGGGACAAGGATGCCCACAGCAGTTTCTGTAAGCTCTTTATAGATGTGCAGGGATAGTCCTAGCCAGCCTGTAACTACTCCACTCTGCTCCTGAGCTTCTGCCCTCGGGTTCTTATTTCAAAATGTCATCTCCAATCAAGACAGTTACTGCAGATGGGTGTGGTGATGCATACCTTTAACCCCCAGCACTGGGGAGGCAGAGGCAGGAGGATCTCAGACTGAGGTCAGCTGGTCTATCTAGCAAATTCCAGGTCAGTTGGGACTAAAGGAAGAGCCTGTCTCAGAAAAACCTTAACCCCTCCCCTCAAAAAAGAGAGAGCCACTGAAGCTGCCTCCAAAGGGTCACTGATCTTCATACCAGTACCAAATCACATCAGTGCACCTCAGTCCCAGTCTGGTGCTGTGAGAGTCTCAGTAACAGTACTGGGGGTAGAGCACAAGTGGAAGGGATTTCCCAGGGTTCATGGTTCACTAGGTGGTCTTAGGCAAGGCACATAGCTTTGCATTTTCTTCGGGGACCCTTCTGCCACCTCTAGCCCAAGTCTGTGCACTGGGAAAGAGCTCAGGTCTACCAATATCTCCTCCTGTTCCTGGGTCTCTCCTAAGACTTATGGTGTTTCCCTACCCATATTTAGTGATCCATAGCAACCAGAGGCCCACTTCCTCCTCAGAGGGGATTCAGAGTGTCTCTTAAGCTAATCAGGGAGTGGGGGTGAGGGGCATACTAGCACTGCCCCAGGGACGACTCCCATTCTGCACACAGTGAACTGTGACTGAAAACTGGGTACTTCTGAGCCTTGGTTTCCTCATTTGCACAGTGGGATAAAAATGGACCTGCTTTGTAGGGGCTGTTGTAGGGATTAGTGAGCAGCACTGGGGTACAAGTGTTCATGTGGTGTCACCTGTAACAGCAGACAGTGCTGGTGCCATATCCAGTAGATGCTCTTCGAGGTGCAAGAGTTCCTGGTAGGCCTGGCTGTTTGACAAGCACTTCTTACTCCCACCCCCAACCATGGATCTCCCCTTCCTGTAAAAGCCTCCCCCCCAGGTCCACACTCTCTCCTCCTGGGTGACACTTCATTCCAGCCCTTTTTCATAAGCCTCTGTGTGTCCAGCACTCAGCATTCCTCTGTGGTTTGTTGGTTTTTGTTTTGTTTTGTTTTGGGTTGGTTTCTTGGTTTATTAGTTTGTTTGGGTATTCGTTTGTGACAGGGTTTCATGTAGGCCAGGCTGGTCTCAAATTCACTATATAGCCAAGGATGATCTTGAACTCTTGGTCCTCCTCACTGCACCTCCCAAGAGCTGTGATTACATGGGATACCACTTTCTGTGGGATACATGGGATGCTAACTTCCTCTGTGTTTTCTTGTCCATGTGATCAAAAATGAATGGGCCCCTTTCCCATTTTACAGAGAAGAAAACTGAGGCCCAAAAAGCTGAAATCCCTCAGTTAGGATGGATGTGAGTGCAGTGTGGGTCCTTCACTAGGAGGCTTTCTCCCCCATGAAGTCCAACCCAAAGGGCTGAGAAGGCCATGGCTGAGTCAGCTGAGATCCACAATAGAGAAATAATTCCCAGGTCCTTGTCCCAGGGAAGTGGGGGGTGGGTACTGCAGCCTGAATGGAGGTAGGGATAGCAAAGATGCCCTAAATAGGCAAGTATGTGCTACATAGCTGCTGCCCTACCCTCTCCAGCTGGTGCCAGGGCTATGTGGCCGTTGCTAGGCATCTGTAAGGCCCAGGTGGGCCCTACCTGTCGTGGAGCGGCCACGCAGCATGAAGTAGGCACGAGGCCCAGGCAGGAGCAAGGCCGCCTCCGCCTGCCCGCCCTCCTCTCACTTGGCAGCAACGCACAGAAGCCATTAGCGCCTGGCAGTCCATGTCCCACAGCTCTGACAAACGCCTTAAATGTTGTCGCCACGGCTCCAGCTGTCCCGCCGGCCGCCTTTACTCCTCATAATAACCAAGTGTCGAGGCTGATTGCAGCAGCGGGATGCAGCCAGTATTCAGAGCAGCTTTTACACTGGGCGTTTCCACCTGGCAACAGGGCAGTGCCCACCCTGTCTTCCACCTCCAGGCCATTGTCTGCTTGTCAACTTTGCCTGGGCTCCCAGCATGATCTCTGGGCTAGCTGGTACCCAGCTTTGTGTCCAGGGTGGTGCCCATGTTGCTACCACAAAGCTGGTAGGTAGTCTTAGGCAGCCACTCACAACCACAGCCTGGGTGGAAATATATGATTTCAATTCCCACTCTTCTGGGTGACCTCTCTGAGGAGTCCCCAACTTCATTTTGGTCCAGGCTTCATCTCTTAGCCTTGCTGTGCAGGGAGACAAGGAGATCAGAGTCTAGCACTGGTGTGGATAAAGCTGGATTCTAGTTTGAGCTCAGCCATCCCATCACTGTGTAGTCAGGCAAGTGACTCATGCCTTCTGAGCCTCAGTGCCCATGTCTATAGAATGAGGATAATGGCAGCTAGAGGGATGGCTCAGCAGTTAAGAGCTCTTCTTGGTCTTCCAGAGCACCTGAGTTTGGTTCCTAACACCCACATCAGGCGGTCACAACTGCCTGTATCTCCAGCATAAGCGGATCCAATGCCCTCTTCTGGCTGTCATGAACATATACACACACACACACACATACACACACACACACACACACACACACACACACACACATACACACCCGTGCGCACACACACATGTGCGTGTGCTCGAATTAAATAAATAAATCAATCTTCCCCCGTTTTTGGTTTTTTGAGACAGTGACTCCCTGTAGCCCTTGGCTTCGAACTCACTATGTAGACCAGGTTGGCCTCCATCTCATAAAGATCTACCTGCCTCTATCTCCCTAGTCCTGGGATTAAAGGTGTGTGTCACCATGCCTGACAATAAAATATACCTTTAAAAAAAAAAAAAAAGCTGGGCATGGTGGCACATGCCTTTAATCCCAGCACTTGGGAGGCAGAGGCAGGCGGATCTCTGTGAGTTTGAGGCCAGCCTGGTCTATATAGTGAGTTCCAGGCCAGCTGGGGCTACAGGGAGACCCTGTCTCAAAAAGACAAAAAAAAAGAATGAAGATAATGATTGAGGTTCATAGAGCTGAGAGGAAGCATTGGGTACAGCGAGACACGAACAATAACATGACACCCTGTGGATGAGGCTTGGCCATGCTGGTCCTAGCACCCTAGGCATATATCCTTGGGCTGAAGGAGGCTTGGGAAGAGCAAAGGCCTGGATGAGCTGCCCAACCTCACCTTCCCACCCCACAGAGAAACCCATGTCTTCTCTCCTCCACATTGTAGTCCCCATAGAGGCTCCCACATGGTACTACTTCCCTTCTCCCCTCTGTCTGACCTTGTCCTTCAAGTTTTGTCTGCTGTCATTCTTCCCAAAGACATCCTGGCTCAGTCTAATCACATCCTCTCCTACAAAACCTGCCAGGGATGTTCAGCATTCTTGTCTCACTGCCTCCCTTCACCCTCATTCAGTCTCGAATTAGACTTTTAGAAGTCCCATACTAGAGGTGAAGTAATCAAGATTCAGAGAGCAACATCAGCCATCTGTGTCACACATGCAGCTCCTGGATCTGCCTCACAGAGCATCCTTGTCAAGTCTCTTAGTCAAATCTCTTTTTTTTTTTTTGAGACAGGGTCTTCCTGTAGCCCCAGCTATCCTGGAACTCACTATGGAGACCAAGCTGGCCTTGAACTCACAGAGATCCACCTGCCTCTCCCTCCCGAGTGCTGGGATTAAAGGTGTGCACCACCACGCCCGGCAAATCTCTTTTTTTTATATGCGTTTTTTATTATTTTTATTTTATGTGTATGAGTGTATTGCCTACATGTATGTGAGTGCACCCGTGTCCTGCAATGCCACGGAGATCAGAAGAGGGCGTCAGATTCCCCTGGAACTGGAGTTAAGGACGGTTCATAGCCACCATGTGGGTGCTGGGAATTGAACCTGGGTCCTCTGCAAGAGCAGTCAGTGCTCCTAACTGCTGAGCCATCTCTCCAGCCCCAGGTCAAATCTTTTCTATCCCCCCAGGAACCAAGGGAGTAAACTAAGTGACACTCCTTCCAGGGCCTCCACCTGGGTGGAGAGCAACCCATTTCAGCTCCAGCCTTGAGTGCTTCCTTCCTGGGGTACGAGATACAAGCCTAGTATCCAGGCCTAGTTGGAGATGAAATCTTTGGTCAGTGGATCATGTGTTCACAGGCTCCTAACCCTTCACATGCTGAAAGTCAGTGAAAAGGAAGAGTGAGTGTATTCATGAGACTTTTCTTGGAGTTGCACAGATCTTAATGGAGGTAGTGGTGGGGGCAATAATGATGGTGATGATCACCAGGACACCTGAGGTACTAGCAGAGCCAGCCACAGGCATGATGACTGTAATGGTGGCAGTGACAAAGGTGATATTGGTAATAAAGGTAGTAATGGAGGTAAGGATTGTAGAGTCAGTGGTAGCTAATAGTGATAGTGGTGGTGGACAGGGATGATATTAGTGATAAGGTTGGTGCTGCTGATGGTGGTACTGACAGGAGAAATACCAACAATGATGGTGGAAGAAATAGTGGTGGTGGCAACAAAGGTAATGTTGACAGTGAACATGATGATGTTGGTGGTAGTAATGGGGTATAGCAGTAATGATGGGAATGGTAAGAATGGTGGGATGGAAGTAATATTGTAGAGATGGCAGGGCTCCCTGTGGAGAGTACCTCTTGGGTCAGTCTGCTGAGTAGGCTTGACCCACTCATGGGCTACACCCTATATGAAAGCAAAACACAATGGGGTTTGCTTGGTCCTCTTTTTCTTTTAACCTCCAGTGAGCACAGCCTTGTGGGTAATGAAATGCAAATTGACAGAAAAGACAATGAGCCAGCCTGCGGCCGGTGGGGCAGCTTTTAGAGTCAGACTGATTGCCTCTATGCCAATTTGCATGGCATTAGCTGTGCATGTCTCCTCCGACAAGCTCTTGCATTTCATCAGAGGTCACCTGTATGGTTACAGCCTACAAGAGGCAGTGACCCAAGAGCAAGGGCCAGGGAAGAGGCATCCTGACCCTGACCTGAACAGAGCTGTAAGATGTGGTTGAAAAGAATTTGGGGCTGTGAGGAAATGCAGTGTATTGAGGGGCTTCCTGGTCAGCCAGGGACAAGTCAGCAGTCAGGCCCCACAATGGGAAGACCTAAAAGGTTTGATTTGGTCTATACCATGTATCCATCCAAACATGATGCAAAAGTGACAGAGGCCTCAAGCAGAAGAGAGAACTAGCCCTGGCCTGGTATGCCTCAATATAGCCCAGGTTCTGTCCCTGAGTGGCATGGTAGCAGTCCCTCCAGGCCTTGGCTCCTTCAATATGCAATGGAGTCAGTGGACCCCAACCTCATGTCCTCCATATTAAAAGTGATGATCATCCAACCAGGTTCTGCCTGGTATGCTCAGTGAACGTGGCCCAGGTCCAGATCACATGTTGCAGCCCTTTAAACAGGCCCATTCCATTACTTTACTGTCACTCAAGGCTAGGCCTGAGATCTACCTGGTGTGTGAACTCAGGAGGACCTAAGTGTAGTGGGACCCAGGGGAAATGCAATGGATTTCCCATGGTCATTACCTAAACCTACCAGTTATCCACCTGCCAATCCTTCTGTCTCTGTCCAGAGTGCTAAAAGTTTGGGCTTAATCTGCCCTTGGGTCCCAACTGCCCTTGCTATCTGACCCTGCAGCACCTCTGACCCAGAATATGTCCTGTCTCCACTTCATGCCTCTTCCCCAGGATAGTCAGCAATAGGACTAGAACTCCTCCCCTCTGCCTTCCACCCTCAGCCCAGTTAGTGCCCCTTAGGCACATCTCAATGTCTGTCCAGCCCCGCCTCCCTCTTCACTGTCCCACTCCTTCTCCTGAGGTTGGGCCTAATCAGAGCTAATCAGAAAATTATGAGCTGCCTGATTACTGATTAGATTTCTAATGTTAATAGAGTTGAGAAGGGCCCGCTCAGGCTATGTTTTAGGAAAAAGTATAAAAATAACATCCTGAGAAGGGAGCATGGCGGCTGGGTGGGGACTTGCGCTTTAGTTGGTGTTGGCGGCCCAGACTCAGCTTCCTTACAGAAATACTTTCCATAGCAGAGGGGCTTCCTAGCACCCTAAATTCTGCCAGTAAATTTGCAAACCCACGCAGTTCTTACTGCAGAGTCCTCTAGTGAGTTCTGTGTTCAGGACAGTGAGACTGAATCACAGTGCAAAGACGTTAAGAGGAGTATAAAGAAAAACTGGTTATATGTCACATGCCAGCAGAGCCATGGTCACAGGCCTGCCCATATCTAGCACAGGCCAGGCATACAATAGGTGCTCAGTAAACACTTAATGACAAGAAGGGGAAAGGGCCACATTAATGTCTTCCCACAGGTGACCCCAGCACATCTGATATTGTGAGCCATGGCAAGTGGTAGAGACATCTGAAAAGGCTGCTATAAGGAGGGTGTTGGGGCATGTCAGGAGAATGCATTGATCCTGTACCAGGGCAGGGAATGTCTCTTCCCCAGGGGCTCAACTCCCACCTTCCCTGATGAGGCATGCATATACATGCATGCACACACACACACACACACACACACACACACAGAGCTTCATATTCCAGCAGACTCATGGCCTTTGCGTCCTGTTTCATTACTGACTTGACAGCAGTAAGTTGGGACTGACAGGTGACATCTTCATAAGGTCCAGACTAGGGTTGGGGTCCTGGAGAGAAGAGATCATCAATTCATGGGCCACTCTGCATGGGTACCAGGTGACACTTGTGCTTAGACTCAGCTTCACGCTGCCCACATCTTCCCCTTGGTGTCATCTTGGCTCCCTGTTCTGTCATCAGAGCCACTCTGACTTGGTCTCTGCCATCTCTATTCCAGGGACTCCCAGAGCATCCAAGTCAGCATGCCCCGTAAGAAACCTCCTGATCCACCTTTGGCTCCATTGATCACCATTGAAGCCTTATGTCACTTAGTACTTTTGTGCTGAACTGGCCTTTGTCCAGTACTGAAACCATAAAGATCTAGGAGTCAAGTTCCTGCCCTGAGTGATAATGTCTGGGATAGAGTCAGACACAAAATGCAGTGACGGGAGCCCAAAGGATTCTGAAACCCAGCCTGGCAGGGCACCAGGCTTCCTAGAGGGTATTGCTGAGCACCAGTTCCAAAGGATGAGAGAAAGAAGAGTTCAGGGAACAAGGTAAACAGGAGTATGGAACCTGAGCATAGAAGGAAGGCAGAATTCAAGGTCAGCATGGTAGAAGAGTGACAAAGTTGACACAACCCTATTAAAAATGGCAACAGGCTGGGTGTGGCAGTGCATACCTTTAATTCCAGCACTCAGGAGGCAGAGGCAGGTGGATCTGTGAGTTCAAGGCCAGCCTGGTCTACATAGTGAGTTCCAGGACAGCTGGGGCTACAGGGAGACCCTGTCTCAAAAAGACCAAAAAAAAAAAAAAATGGCAACAGGAGCTGAGCATGCAGAAGGCAGGGGCAGAAAGACTGCAGTAAGTTTGAAGCCAGCCTGGTCTATATAGTGAGTTCCAGCTAGCCAGACCTATGTAACAAAACCCTATTTCAGAAGATAAAAATAAAAATTTATTAAAGAAAAAGGCACTGGGCATGGTGGTACATGCCTTTGATCCCAGCACTTGGGAGCCAAAGGCAGGCAGATCTCTGTGAGCTTGAGGGTAGCCTAGTCTACATAGCAATTTCCAAGTCAGCTAGGGCTACAGGGAGACCCTGTCTCAAAAAGACCCAAAAAAGTGGCTGGAGAGATAGCTCAGAAGTTAAGAGCACTGACTACTCTTGCAGAGGACATGGATTCGAATCCCAGCACCCACATGACAGCTAACAACTGTCTGTAACTCCAGTTCCAGGGAATCTGATGCCCTCTTCTGACCTCTGTGGACATTACATGACACAAGTGCACTTACTTATATACAGGCAATACATTCATACACATAAAAAATTAAAAATAATGGGGCTGGAGAGATGGCTCAGCAGTTAAGAGCACTGACTGCTCTTGCAGAGGACCTGGGTTTGATTCCCAGCACCTATATGGTGGCTACAAACTGTCCTTAACTCCAGTTACAGGGGAATCTGACACCCTCTTCTGATCCCCATGGCATTGCATGACACGGGTGCACTCACATACATGTAGGCAATACACTCATACACATAAAATAAAAATAATAAATAAAATATAAAAAAGAAATGCTTTCTCATTTACCATTTCTTTAAAAAAATAATAAATAAAATATTTTTTTAAAAAAGAAAAAGGCAACAGGAAGGAGCATGGTCAGGGCACCCAGGAAAGGTGCATAAGGCAGGGGCGTAAGAACCAACACAGGGACAAGCCTGTGGAGGCCCAAGTGGATGAGTTCATGCCAGACACTTTGAGCATAGGGGTTTGAAGTTGGGTTTGGGAGATCTGGAAAGATCCATTCCTGAAAATGAGAAGGATTCATGAGAGCAGTCATGGAGTAGAGGTCATCTTGGTGAGTGATGGTACAGCTTAGTTGGCTTGGATGAGGACAGTATATTGGGCCCTGGGTCACTGCTGTAGCAGCATCAAACTAGAAGTCAGGCCAGGATGTTGGAGGACAATAGACAACTCTCAAAAAGATGATGCCAAAGAGAGGAGCAATCCACTGGCACAACTTACAGAAGTCAGATCAAGCCAAAGTTAGAAGGTCAAGTGGAAACAGTCAGCAGGTACTGAGATAAGGGAAAGGGAAAGCCAGACCTGGGATTGCCTTTCCAGTGGGTCCATATCCTGATCTCTGTCTAGGCCCACTCGATCTATGGTCCCATAGCCTTGAAGGGTGCTGGTTCTCATTATACAGGTAAGAAACTATGGCCTGGTGAGAGTAGAACCCAAATCACATGCTGGAGCAATTGTTAAGCCTTAGGAACTTGGGCCTCCAAGCATGGAGAGTGGAAGAGGGATGATAGTACCAATGTGCTCCATGAGGTACTCAGATGATACCATGTTTCCCTGATACCTTTACCTGATGCTGTCTGTGTGGCTTTGAAAAGGGTGAGAGAGCAGGGCATGGTGGCACATGCCTGTAGTCCCAGCACTAGGGAGGCAGAGGCAGGCAGATCTCTGTGAATTCGAGGCCAGCCTGGTCTACATAGCAAGTTCCAGGATAGCTGGGGCTACAGGGAGACCCTGTTTCAAAAAATACCAAAAAAAAAAGAAAAAGAAAAAAAAAAAGAAAAGGGTGAGAGAAGGCCTGATGTGGTGGCACACGCCTTTAATCAGCACTTGGGAGGCAGAGACAGTTAGATCTTTGTGAGTTCTAGGCCAGCCTGGTCTACATAGTCAGTTCCAGGCCAGCTGGGGTTACAGGAAGACAAAAAGACAAAAAAGAAAAGGATGAGAGAAACTTTGACAAATATACTAAGTCATAATTCAAAGGAAGCAAAGCTAGTTAAATTAGCCTGGTAAGAAATTCCACCTGGCTTACCAGGATCTGTTCACCTACAAAGATGTACAGGTTTCATGCTGCTGGGGTTCAAGCAGGGAAGGATACAAACTAAGGGGTTTTCACTCATCCTTACCCTCAAGGGGTTGGGCAAGGCTGGACAGCACCTCAGACTGAGCCTTGGAGTATGGGAAGCACAGCCCTCAGCTCAGGGCTGCCCAGTAGGAGGCACTTTCCAACAGCTGGGCTCTAGAATCACAGTCTAAATGCCAAGCTAAAGCTGTTTGTTGGATATATTTATTTCTAATCGGGGTACCCTCTTGGAGATACTTAGTGGCTTCCTAGAGGTAGCAGTATGACCAGGCAGGTTAGGGATTCGTAACTCTAAGAACCAGAACTGTCCTGCATCCTCCAGTGTGTGACTGTCCAGATCCACACACAGCCCTCCTAATGCAGCCCATTGCCAGAGCTCAACACTTCAGAGGGTCTGCTCCCTCAGTCTAAGAACCGCTTTGGAAATTCAAGCTGACCCCACCAATATGCCAAGCCACAAAGTTCCATTTGTTAGCCTCTCACCCTGTTGACACTAGACATATTTGGCCCCCATCTCATGACACGTACAACCCACTCTTTCTGTATGGACTGAAATTCCAGTTTTAAGCTAAACCAAGCCAGTGAAACTGATGACCGCCTGTGGATGCACTTTCCTCCTTTGCTTCCCTGGAAAGAACTGTCTCAGAGCTAATAACTTTCCTCTTCTTAATGTTAAAATGTCC
This sequence comes from Nannospalax galili, assembly GCF_000622305.1. Lineage (NCBI taxonomy): Eukaryota > Metazoa > Chordata > Mammalia > Rodentia > Spalacidae > Nannospalax > Nannospalax galili. The sequence goes on from NW_008355774.1 coordinate 321,870, forward strand.
CTTTTGGGGTAACATACCAGTTATAGGACAGACAGTGTGGCATTTTTTAAGTGTCCTCCTTTGGCAACTGTTCTTAGGGACCCAGAATTTTCTGGGGAATCTTTGTGCTCTGAAATTCACACCTCTGGGACACCAGATGGGGCCATGGTCCTGCCCTTTCTATTTCTATCCCAGGCCATACCTCATATTCTTCTGTTTTTCCTAGGAAATTAAAACACAGGATGCCCCTTCCAGATAGCACCAAGGTGCTCAAGAATCAATAACCAAGCTCATGTGACCCACAGGGAGTAAAGGAGACCAGGGCTAGAGGAGGAGAGGCAGAGGCATACCTGCAGAGGAAGACAACAATTCTGATGAATTTTTTCCCTGTTACATGTATTCTGACCTTTTTTAAAGAAAAGAAATCCATTTCACTAATTTTTTTTATCAACTCATGTAGTGTATATACAGTTGGTGAGGGAAAAGGTCAGGGAACCTGTCACTGACAGCAGCAGCAAAGGCCTTTCCCTGCAGTGTTGGCCATGCCAGGGGCTATTTGCTATTTCCCCAGATATTTAGGTTCCTGGGATTTGGGTGGGGGCTTGAGAGTTTGTTTCTCATTGTTGTCGTGATTGGTGATTTTATCTTTAAGCTGGAAGCAGTGTTAATACAGAAAAGTGGTGTGTATTAAGATGACTCATGGTACAAAACTACATATATCCAATATGGATGAAAGAAGGGGTCTCACAAGATGGGCAAGGCTGAGTGCCCACCCTGCTACTTAGGAAAACAAAGCCTCTGACATGTCCCCATCACATGGTATGCATAAGTCATGGGTTCTGCTAGCCTGCTCTACCCATCCTGGCATACGTTTCTTTATCCCTTCCAACTCAGCAAAATGGGGGACTGGGACAGGACCTTCCTTTAGAAAGGTCATGGTCAGTGAGGTTGTATGTACAAAGCTCTGAGCTCGTGTGCCGTGGTTGGCGGCAGTCAGAGGTTCTGAGTCACTAAGGCAGCCTTAGCCCATGTATCAGGCACTGTCCATCCACAAGCTATGCATGAATGGGGCTGAGCTGGGGTTCTCTTGCTCCCCAGCTGTGGATATAACTGCATGAATGGACACACCAGTATCCACTCAAAGCCAAGGTGGCAGGGAAGAGAGACTCATAGGGCCAGGATCCCCAACCCAGCCTTCACTACTACACCTATTGTCAGCCCTGGGTCTCCAGCTCCCTCCTTGCTGAGCTGCATCTTGCTTCATTATTATGCAGATATTTTAATTATGCAGATATGTTTTAGACAGTTTTAAATATGTATATTATTTACTCATTAGACCATAACAGCTCTGGAAATTGGAAATCTGTATTTAGTATCTATCAGTGCACAATACGGATCTAATGCAGGGCCCTCAGGGAAGGAGGGAAGGTGGCAATATGAGAGGTCTGGACTGGGTAAGGCTACTGGGTGGGGCTGCTGGGCATGCCCTCCTCAGGCTGAACTCAGTGACACCAGGATTAGTGGGTAAGCTCTGGTAGCTTCTGAGAGACCATGTACTGATCTCTACTCTTGGGTAAGGGAACCACTTGAGGTAGGAGAGCAGCTGAGTCTAACAAGCCAGGCCCTACCTAACCAGACTAGTGTCTTCCCTGAGGATTCACTATCCAACTCTACTGGGCTTTGGCATTAGGTAGATCTGGAAGGTGCCTCCTCCACCACTTCCTCTTCAGGGGGCTGTGGCAGTGGCACTAATGTGTGCTTCTGTCTCCTCAGCTATAAAAGAATCCTCTCTTGCCGGGCGTGGTGGTGCATGCCTTTAATCCCAGCACTCAGGAGGCAGAGGCAGGCAGATCTCTGTGAGTTCAAGGCCAGCCTGGTCTACATAGTGAGTTCCAGGACAGCTGGGGCTACACGGAGACCCTGTCTCAAAAAAGACAAAA
>NW_008355774.1:323871-351565 GCF_000622305.1 Nannospalax galili
AAAAAAAAGAATCCTCCCTTGGGCATCTTGCAGCCCTCCACCTGATATTGATTGACCTCCATCAGTTGGTGAAGCCTTGGCCTAGGCAGGTGCCAGGCGTGTCCGGTGCTAGCTAGCCTGTCATTGTTATCTTCCTGACAGCCCTACTGTAGTGTTCTCAGAGCATCCATCTGGTGCTGGCACTCTGCTCTGGGCTTACTGGCCCTGGCTTCAACCTCAAAGCTCCCCTCTATCACAGTTCTCACCTGGTTCACCCCCCACCCCAGTGCCCCAGATTTCAACATCCTGCACACCATAAGTTCAGCATCTTTCATTCTAAGCCTCTCATGCCCTCTTGAAAGCAGGAGTAGCTATAACTAATTAAACCCTAAAACTCTTTTCCTCTGGGCTGTGCAGTTGAACAATTCTTATTTGATGGACATTTGCTGCCAGGGCCCTCTGCCACCAGCCTTAGGGTAGAGCTCCCTAGTGAAGAAGGATAGAAAAGGCAAGGTGAAGTAGGAAGCACTCAGCCTGGAGGTGGAAAGAAAGCTCTTTAAGAGAGTGGCATGCCTGAGGGCTCTAGCCTCCCCACTATACCCACGCCCAGCCCAGCTCAGCATGCAGGAACCCTTACCCTCCAGGTGTTGGCCATGGTCCAGGTCCCTTATCTCACACCGTTGTCTGTCTCAGTTCCCTGAAGCTAAAGATGTTTAACTTGGTGAAATTTGAAGGGACTTGTAGAGGCCCTGCTCCCCAGGAGAGTATTGTCCCCAGCCCCGCACACTGCCAGTCCTCTTCTTTCCTGCCTTTTCTTGTAAGAATGGCTCCCAGAACTGAAGGAAATTGATTGTTAAGTGAAACTCTCTGATAATTGCCTCTGAAATGCCTGCTGTTATCATGATGGACTTGGCTGTGAGCAGCCCTACTCAGAATCCCACAGTGGTTGCCTCCACTGCTTACCGTGATGGGGACATCACAAGTAAGGTAAGGCACCATCAGTGACCTCACAGCAGCAGCATCTCCCTAAGTATCCCTCACCCTGCAGGATATAGTGAGGAAAAGAGGTTCTAAGAGTCTAGACCACATACCTGGGCTCACACACCTGACAGATCAGGGCTGGGCTCAAGTCCAGACCTCTGAACAAGTAAGTCAGAGAGACTCTGACCTCGATTTTACAGACATTCATTATGCACCCACTGTATGCCAGGAGCTAAGTTACTCTAAACTCAATAGCAGTTAGCCACTGCCCCTGCTGAGCTTGGAGATCAGGTAGACACATAGAAGATTCCCTGAGGGTCATAAGGGAAACAGGTGGATGCCTGGCAGGGGTCAGGGATTGATCAAAGGTAAAGGAGTGAATCAGGCTAGAGGAATCTAAACAGAAGTAAATAGAGAGAGAACAGCATGTACAGGGGCCTGGTAGCAAGAGGACCAGGGACTAAGACTGGTCCAAGAGCAGAGCCCAGAGTCCGAGCAGGGAGTCACTCTCAGGGGAACAGGCACTCAGGGCCCAGGCTAGGAACAAAGCACACCTCTCCCACATAGCAAACACCCCAGACACAAGACCAAACTGTTACCCAAGCTTGGCCCAGGGCAGCCTGCTAAGTTCTCCCCATACCTCTCCACCTGTTTCCTAGCACCGTTCCCCATCTTGCCTGCCCCTGGCCCATCAGAGGTGGATTGTGAACCTTAAGGAAAAGTGAGGATCTCTTGACCACCCCAGAGCAGACCTGATTGTTGTGGGCTCTAGATCTCAAGGTTCTAAGTACCTAGCCTGGGCCAGGCAGGTGGGGCTAAGCTCATCTGAGAACATGCCCCACCTAGTAGAGAGAAAAGGAAGCCTACAGGCAGGGCAAGGGCAAAAGGAAACTTCCAGAGAAAGTGACACAGCGATAAGGCTAACCAGGCAGAAAAAGCAGAAAAGTGAGAAAGGCCCAGAGGTGGGCAAGAGCCTACAAGAGAAACCCCAATGGACAGGGTACATAGGAACAACTAGTGGGGTTGGAGAAGAGGTCTGCTAAGAGCCTCAGTGTGGATGCAATTACTACTTCGACTTCACAGCGAGACCTTGAGGGCCAGAGAGGTGAAGCTACCACCAAAAGAAGCTGCTTTGAAACAGGCCAGGGCTTCCAACTGTGATCCCCACTTAGAGCCCTTTGAACCATGGGTGGTCCCCTAGCCACTCACCCTCTTACCCTCAGGCCTGATGGGACCTCCTATAGCCACAGCCTGCTCACTTCACCCTACTGCCTAGCCCCTCTTCCCTCACCACCAGGCCTACCTATTTAGCAGTTTCCACACGTCCAGCGCCCGGGGATGGACTGATTGATCTGTAACACTGAAAAAATAATAATGGCTTGATCGTTACTGAGGATTAAAAGTAATCCTTTCGCTGTGGCTATTGCAACTCCGTTATTCACGAGTCAGCGGGCTGACCCAGGCCTTTGAGCCCATGGGACTCCATGAGCTTAAAGAGATGGAGGTCTAGGGCCCTCACTCCCTGGGTCTCCCTCACCTTCTCTGCTGTTATTCAGCTTGAGGGGCCCCATATTCTTGGGTCCCACGAATCCCAGGGTGAGAGCTGTGTGCTGAGAGCTGAGAGGACAGAGGAGCTGACCCACCTAGCCAAGGATGAAAGGAGAGAAAAAGGGAACAAATTCCTTAAGGCTATGGTCCTGTTTGGTGTCTGCAGCCCCATATACCCTTTGGCTTTTCTGTACTAAGAGCTCTGATCTGGTTCCTACCCTGCCCCAGACTTGGCCCTTATAAAAGGTCATAATGACCTCTGCAGAGCCCCAGGTGGGATCCAGACCCACTCTGTGGTAAATCTGGGGACCCTGGGAACATAGCAGGTCCCATTAGGTAAGGGAAGGGGAGATGTAGTGATTGCCCAAGGCTCTCCCCTTGAGGTGTATCTTCAGGGGCCACCCTGGGCTTTTCAGATCTTCCAGCTTGTATGCAGAGCTTGATACCTGGTGTAGAGTAGGACCCCAGTTAACATGTCATATATGTAATAATTTCTTCCACAGAAGGGTCTCACCTCCATCCTGGGAGTTCAGGCCAGAGGGTGTTTGTGGTTTAGGCCAAGAGGCAGCTCCAGGATAGAAAAGAAAGGACTGGAATTGAACACAGGAGAGCCCACAGAGCCTCAAGAAAGATTTACCTTTTATTTGAAGAGTGCTTGGGAGCTTCTGAAGAGCTTGGGGGCAGGTGACTGTCACATGATCAGATCTACACTCTGAGATAAGGCTCCAGGAATTGAGAGGGGAATGGATGCAAAGGAATGAGATTTCTGGGGCAGGACAGCCCCTGAATGGTAGGAAGTTGGAGTGATGACAAGATGCAAAGCAGGAGGCAGAGGTTCCAAGATTGGAGGGTTTATTTCAGGGCTGAGGAGATAGTTCAATGAATAAAGAACCAGAGTTCAGATCTCCGGAACCCACAGAAAAGCTGCAACCTCCAGCATGGCAACCTCCCAGCACTTGGGAGGTGAAGACAGGGGTTCCCTTAGACAAGCTGCCTAGCTAGTGAGTTCTGGGTTCAGCAAGAGCCCCTACCTCTGTAAATAAAGTGGATAGTGATGGAGAAAGACATCTAACATCAATCTCTGCCCTCCACATGCACCTATACTTATGCATCCACACATGCATACACTACTGCACACACACAAAAGAAAGTCTGTTCCAGGAGGGGGCATGGCAGCTCAGGTAGGCTGAAGGTCATCCTTGGGAAGTGTCAGGAGAGCCAGGATTAGAGCCAGCACATGTGAGGCCTTGTAGAGTCAAGAAGTCTGTGATCCTTCAGTAATATGAGGCTAGATTACTGGACACTGAATGTGGAAGTCCTACCTAAACAGGCCCTACAGTAAAGAGTTGGGCAGAGAATCAGGCCTGCACAGGAAAAGGAGGTCCAAGTCAGGAGAGGCCAGAATTCTGAAGGGACATGCTTTGACACCAAGAGGTACTTTCTCCCTCTACCTCAGAACCCAAGTCTCATAGCCTTCCTCCCTCCTCCTCAGTGCTCTCGGCTAAGGAGGTAGGAGAATCAGGCCAGTGGAAGTGAGGGTGACTCTGACAGCCCCTCTAACTGCTAAGGGTGACATCTTACCTCAGGAGAGTGATGGCACAACTCCACATGGGAGTCCCTCCTTGCTCTGCAACCCTATTCCATGTTTCAAAGGAGGAAAAGCTGGTCTCCCATATCTTGACTCTCATTTTCCCCTAACTGGCATCTGTCAGGCTTTATTAGCCCCTCTCCTCTGTGCCTATGTGCCACATCAAGCCTAGACTGATAGATGGGGATGGGATGTCCTGACTACCAAGAATTGAGTTGAAGACCTGGAATCAGGACTGTACTCCACTCATGCTGTGGGTAGGGCCAAGATTAGTGACACTGGGCACAGTGGGCCCTATGAGGGGTGGTCTTTGGACCTCATAGGCTAAGCAAAGTGAATGCAGTGGTAAGGACGGGGCTAGGGCTCCAGATTGACCCAGACTCACTGTGTGTCCAAGACAAGTTCCTCGCTGTTCCAAGCCTGGGCATCCTTATCTAGAAAGGATTCATAATGTTGCCATGGCAAACACATTTCAAGCAGTAACAGATACATTTGTGTCTCTGGTCAGGGGCAGGCTTGGCATGAACAGTGGCAGGTATGGTGTGGACAAGTACAAAGCTGTGCCCTCAGGGGCACTCTACCCTCAGGCCTGGGCTTCATTATCAGAGGCCACTGAAATAAACACCAAAGGAGAGGACAGGCTTATGTGGGTGGAGGCTTGAAGCCTTGTGGGAAAGGACTCAGGAAGCCTGGTCGAGGACAGTGAGTCCAGGTGAGTAGAGGTGGCCTGTAGGCATGTCCTGATGAGCCTGGTCCAGGGCAAAGTTGCATGATGAAACAATAATTTGTGGGATTTCACCTTCAGCTGGGAAGGATGACACTAGCTTATAGAGGGTAAACAGTGGCACCGGGGCTTGGCCAGTCAGTGTCTGTGCTATCTTCTAGCACACGGCTGCAGGGCTGAATGCAGGTAGTCCCACTCGGGCTATGCAGGACTCTTGTCTCCTGTGAGAACCCAGCCATGGCTAGGGAGGATAACCTCTTGACAAGCTGGGTGCTATCTAGGCTGAGGAATTTCTGGGGATCTGATAGGATGAGGGAAAGGGAGGTCTTAAGTCAGCCTGGCCCTAAGGAGTACTGGGCATGGAGAAGGCTTTGGAATGGGCATGGAACAAGGCAGTCTGACTCAACCTCTGACCATCCTGTGCTGTGTCCCTCAGAGACTGGCTGATGCTGCGGAGAACTTCCAGAAAGCCCACCACTGGCAAGACAACATCAAGGTAAGAACAAAGCATGGGCTATGGCCAGCAAGATGGATGGAGGCCAGCAAGATGGCTCATCCAAGTGAAGGTGCTTGCTACCAGCCTGACAACCTGAGTTTGATTACTTGGTGGAAGGAGAGAACTAACACCCACAAGTTGTGCCCTGACCTCCATACTCATGCCATGCTTCGAGCATGTGTGTGTGTGTGTGGGTGCGCGCACACACACACACACACACACACACACACACACACACCAGTCAATCAATGCAATTTAAAAAAATGAAGACACCACCTTCCCAACACCCAGGGTCATGCCACCTTTAACTAGGGTGTCATGCAAAGGAGGGAGTTGTGCTGCCCAGACATCTTGGAGGGGTACTGATGGAGTAAAGACAGAGCCTTTGTCCAGCCTTTCAGCTCTCCTCCAGTGTTAAGGCCTACAATGTAGATATGAGCCCCCCATCACTCCAGAGGAGATGAGTAGACAAGCTTTGCTAAAGTGGACCCTTCCAAAGAAGGTACCATGATTCTTAGAGAGCCCGAGGGTCATAGAAGCCTCTTGACTTCAGGACTCATCTGAGGTTTTTAATGCTGTGACCCGGAAGAGACCCTGGGAAAAGGCATTGTATGTGTCCTCTTCCCATTCCTGAAAAGCAGCCTGCTAGGAGACCCTCAGCCTAGGCCCGACGGACTGACCTGCCACAGTCTCTTTCACCATGAACTCAGAAGGGGCTTAGATACCTTGAAGCTGAGTACAGGGTACAGAATGTAAAGGGCTCAGAGGGGAAGGGAAGGCAGGGCACTTGTACTAGTCAGTCTCTGATTGGAATTAGATACACTTGACCCCTCCTGTTGGGCTACTGTCTGCTTGGGAAAGGCTATTCCAAGACTCAGGGAAGCCCTAGTACTAGGGGGTAATGGAACCCTCAATAATGGGACCAGCTGGCAGGGCTCCTTGAGACTGGGCCATGATTCCTAGTGATCTTGAGAAACGTAGGGAGGGACACAGAGTAAAACAAGAGCTGCCCCCAGAATCCAGGGATTAAGATATAGGATGGAGGTGAGACATATATTGCCTCCTTCCAGCTCTGAGCTAAGCTGTTCTAGGCCCATTTTCCCCAGGAAGCAAGTGGGGTTGTTACCCCTACTTACATGAGATCACCTATTGGTAGCAGAGATTAACATCTGCTATCTGTCACCAGGGGTTCATATTTGGTGACCTAGTCCCCAAAACTTGGTCCTCACTGCTTTGTCTCCCCAGACCACCCTGTCCTAGCTTGCTTTGCCCACACAGTGACATCCTTCACCACTTGGTGGGTGCTGGGTACAAGATGTTCACTTTACATGGTGCATGGAGTTCTCTCTCTCTCTCTCTCTCTCTCTCTCTCTCTCTCTCCCTCCCTCCCTCCCTCCCTCCCCCCCCTCGTGTGTGTGTGTGCATGTGCACGCGCACATGCACACATACTACAGATGGAACCAGAGGCTTCAGCATGCTAGGCAAGCACTCTAACAGTGAAGCGCACCCCTAGCCCAGTATGATTTTTTTGTAAATTAACAAATAAGTGAGGTAGTGACTCTGTAAACCAACTGTTCTCCCTAAAACCTTGGAAATTAATCCTTCTCCTCTCTCCACTTCAACATGACCCAGTGTCTACTGAGCTAGACATAGTGGTACATACCTATATCCAGCAGTCAGGAAGTAGAAGCAGGAGGATCAGGAGCTTAAGGCCAGCCTCAACTACATAGCAAGTTTGAGGACAGCCTAGGCTACATTAGACCCTTGTCTCAAAAGAAACAAGGAGGGGAGGGCTGGAAAGATGGCTCAGCAGTCAAGAGCACTGACTGCTCTTGCAGAGGGCCCAGGTTTAATTCCCAGCACCCACATGGTGGCTACAAACTGTCCTCAACTCTAGTTCCAGGGGAATCCAAAGCCCTCTTCTGACCTCCATGGCATTGCACGACATGGGTGCACTCACATACATGCAGGCAATACACTCATACGCATAAAATAAAAATAATAAAATATTTTTTAAATTTTTTTTTGGTCTTTTTGAAGCAGGGTCTCCCTGTAGCCCCAGCTGTCCTGGAACTCACTATGTAGACCAGGCTGGCCTTGAACTCACAGAGATCCGCCTGCCTCTGCTTCCCAAGTGCTGGGACTACAGGTGTGCACCACCATGCCCGGCCCTTAATATTTTTTAAAAATTAAAAAAAAAAAAGAAACAAGGAGGTGGGGTGGGTAGAGGGATGACTCAGCAGGTAAAGGCACTTATTCAGTTTGATTCCCCAGAACCCATGTAAAAATGGAAGGGAAGAACTGATTCCATAAAGTTGTCCTCTGGCCTCCATACCTATGCTGTGGCATGTGCACACACACCCACATACATCATACACACATACACACACAGCCACATACACAAATAAAAAATGAGAGGAAAGAGAAAGAGACAAATAGAGAGAGATAGAGAGAGAAACAAAGGAGAAAGACACTGACAGCAGCCACAGGCTCTCATTTACCACTTGGACTATGCCGCCACCTCCAGATAACCCTGCTTGGCAGTTCCACCTGCAAAGCCCAGCCCTGAGTGTGAGCAGGCTTGTAGTCTGCCTACTCTAGCATCCTTCACTAGCCTTACCTCTCGGATTCTTCTCTCATGTTCTACCACACCAAACACCTCTCTGGAGGCCCCTTCCTGCCCCTTTGCTTCTGCTGATCTCTGCCTGGAATCCCCTCCATTCCTTCCAGATGCCAAGCTCATCTGAAGCTACTTTCTCTCCCCAGGCCATCATCCCATCTGAGCACCCAAGAACCTCCACTTCTCCTCAGTTTCCTCATTTATACCTGACCGTCAGTTTCTTCCTTTCTCCCATGGGCAGGCATACAAAGCAGGTATTGGAGTCAAGAAATAAGAGCATAAGAAGGCTTGCCCTCCTGCTGGCTTTCCCTCCCTCCCAGTCCAAGCCCCAGAAAGGGAAAAGCCACCACAACTCCAAACCTGGTTTCTTCCTGGTTCTACAGAAAACCCTATATTGCCCAGTGCAGCCCTGCCAAGCCTCTGGTCCATTGATCTCACCAATTCCCTGAAGCAGTAAGTGCTTACTCTGGGCCAGGGTAGGCCCTTAGGAGGCCTAAAAGAGTGCCAGAGCTCAAGGACACTCAAAGGTACTAAGAGATGCTGCTCAAAAACCCATACCTCTATCACTGGGTCACAGTCACTGTGGGACACAAGCAAGGGCCTCATTTTCTCCATTGGCAAAGGCTGGCTGGTGTTAGCGTTGCCTTTCATCTCAGCATGGCCTCCAAGAGGTCATTCTGCTCACTGGGCTGCCAAGTCAGTGACGCATGGTACACCTCTGGTCGTACCTGCCCTATATGCAACTCCCCTGGGCTGAAGCCAGGCTCTGGCTTGCCACCCTCCTGTTTGACCAGATATGCCACAGCTGTGGGTGTGGTCACAAGCAGCACTGAACACAGAGCCAGCTGGGCCCTGCCTTGTTTGCCCAGTGCCTTCTGTCCTCCCCTGTCCAGTCCATCATGTGCCTGTCTGTTTGTCAGTCCCACTGCCTGAAATTCTCAGGTAAAGGGACCATAGTCATCTCCTTCTGCCAGGCTACAGGGTCACTGCTGTTCCCAGGTAACTGCTGCTACTGTGACTGCCAGGCTGAAAAGCATTAGTGCTAATGGTGGTCCATTAGCCCACCCGCCAGCCAGTACTGCCAGGATGCCAGGGAAAGCTGATGGGAGCTGACCATGTCAGGGTGTACAGTGACTGAGGCTGGAGAAAGGATGTAGTTTTGTCCCCTGCAGGCACACAACCCACCCTGAAAATATATCCCTCTCAATCAATGACCTTCAGAAGGTGACAGACAAAAAGTCCTCGTGCTCAGGAGTGGCCTATGTCACAATCCCAGCCTTAAACTCAGGCTCTTTCCTAAGCCAGGCCTTCTCCCAGAAACATTCTTACCCCCTAATTCAAAGGACAAAGCCCAGGATTGCCCTTTCCAGCCCCAACCTTAGGGTTGCCCCCCCCCACTGCTCACAGCACCCCATTTTGAACCTTGGTCACAGACAGTATCCAAGCAAGTACTTCATCTGTCTGCCTCACTCATGGCTCCTTCAGACCAGAAGCAGTGAGGCCTATGTCAGTGCCATTCATCACCTGTCCCTGTGCCCAGCCTAGTGCTCTGGTGGCAAAGTGATCAGGAATTGCCTTCTTATCACTGAGTAGGGAAAATGGCATCCTGAAGTTCTGGGCACAGAACTGGATATTTGGCTCATGAAACCACACTGGAATTCACTGCACAGCCAGTAGGGTATAGATGTCCTGGTATGGACAGCTCAGAGCAGGGAACAGACAGCCATTGTATATCTACATACATACACACAACCCCATTACAGCAGCCAGGGACTTAGGGAATCCCTGAGTCCACAGGATCAGAGGTGAGCCACCATCAAGGGCCAATGTGAGTAGAAGAGATAAAGTCCATTCTTTAGTCACTCTGTATACACTTGACCATTGGCAGGGTCAAGGAACCTATAGCCACAGTCCTGGCCAGCCCAGACCTGGGAATACTAGAGAGACCATGGCCTTGATTTAAAGGCAGCATTTCCTGTGGCTCCACACATAGGCAGCAGGTGCCCTGATGCCCATATCACTTAGAGTAGATGAAGATGGGCCACCTGCTGAACCATGTCTGGTGCCAACACAACACCATGCCAGCATTGTGTGCCACGTAAACCACCCCCAGGGAGGATCTGGGCCAGGGCATAGGTGGAGGATAAATGACAGGCCATTGATCCCAGAATCCTCAGGAGGAAATAAAACATGCTTTGAGAGTCTGATGGAGGCAACAGGCCTACCCTGGGGAGTCTGATGGGAGAGGTAACTCTGCCTAGGGAATCCAGAGGGAGAGCTGTGAAGGCAGGACCAGACCTGAAAATCTGGGAGCACAGGACAAGTGGCCTCCCTAGTCTGAGGGTCCAACCCAGCCATAGGGCCTGCTGCCTGCTTCTGCCAAGCCAGCAGCAGACGGCTTTCAGAAAACAGTTCTCTTGGCTGAGCCTAGTTGGCAGTGATCCAAAGAAGGAAGGCCACACGACCTTACTGGTATGGCCTGGCTGCCTAGACTCTGCAGAGGGGGCTAGTGGGTAGGTAGTAGTCATGTCTGGGCAGCCTTAGCAGCTGCCTTTCAGGACACTGAATCTGGATGACAATCCTATGCCCCACTCATTCCAATCTCTCCCCTACCCTGCTCCACAACTGTGAACATCTTTCATGTCCTCTCAGGCTTAGTTTCCTACTAAGGAGCAGATATGCCATACATTGATATGCACACTGAGTCCCACTCCTTATCTGCCACCTATGTATATAGGTTCATGTTGTGGGTCATGTGTGTGAACTGGGAAGGAGATTCTTTACCAAGCGTAAAAGAAACAGCCTGTGAAATATCAGGGAACAGTGAAGGGTCAGTGGGACAACATTCAACACTGAGGACACCCATTTCATGCCATTCAAGGAGTCTTTTCCATACTGAGTCTCTCCTGTGGGCTGTTGGGTTGGCTCCCCTGGAGAGGTCCAACTCTGCAGTTCCCTGTCCTCTTTATACCTTCAAGAAGTAGAATCATATCTAGATTTTATAGTGGGTGCTGGAGACTTGGATGCAAAACTCATTAAGGCTTCATGCTCTTACTGGAAATCCTCACCTTATTGATATGGGGATGGCCCCTGAGCATCTCATACAGATACTTGGACAATCCTGTAGGGCTGGAGCCTTGGAGACTCAGCCTTTATTCACACACTGCTGAGCATCCACCAAGGTCCTGGTCAAAATGTGAACCATCACCCACTTACTCCTTGTTACTTAACTCAGGAAGTGAATCACTAAGGCCAACATTGGCACAGTGTAGGTCAAAGCAGTTACAGGCCTTCCCAGGAACCTACACACACACACACACACACACACACACACACACACACACACACACAACGGCCCATCCTACCACACCTAAGCTCCACATGGCATGGTGCAAAGCAATCATAGCTGTGTTTACCCTGCATTTTCATATGTGACCTTGTTCAGGCTACCAGCCCATGTTCCTTCCTCTCTACCAAAGGGAAGAGGGGGGCAGGAACAATGGGAGGAGTATTGCCCACATGCCTCCAAATCTGGGGGCAAGGAAGCCTATAGATCCCTGGACCTCACCTGTGGTCTACAGGAACCTGGCAATCCTATATGCCATTTTCTCTTTGTCCTTGATGACACCAACACCAGATTATCCAGGGACTGTGAAACAGCAGGACAAGTAGAGCAACAACCATGGAAGCAGATGAGGAGGTGGCCCAAGTGAGTGCCAGGGTATCTCTCAGGGATGACCAAGGCACAGACAGGCCCCCTCCAAAGCCTGAGAGAGGATCCTGGGGCTGCTGGAGGCCTCAGAGTGACCAGCCCCCGACCCACACCCTTTGCAGTTCCTGCAGAAGGTTTGCCTAAAAAGTTGGCAAGTGAGGCCCCAGGTTGTAATCTGCAGTCCTCTACCGCACCCGCCTGCTTTCGTTATGGAAGGAGAGCGCATCAGAGCCGTGTTTATAACCCCCTTTTAGATAACAAATCACATTTTCTTTTCGCCTGCGAGTGTGTTGAATTGATATTTTTTTCCCCTCAGTTTAATGGGTTTGTGTGTTCAGGAATGATCTTCATCAACCAAAACTCCTTATTGTGTTTGATGTAATGTCAGCTTTCATTATGTGCTTCTGTCTGAGTCAGGCATAGGGAAAGGCTGAACCCCTGGAGTCTGGGCCTTGCCCCAGCCCCCAACCCCTCCCAGGCCTGTCTTCCTGGATGGGTGGGTGTGTAGCAGACTTGGATGAGGTCCGAGTTGGGAAGGCAGGAGCTGAAGGCTGTGGACTTCTTTGTCCTTGCCCTGATGTCTCTGCATGTTTGGGTTACCAGCAGGCACAGACTCTCCAGCTGCCTTTTGGCCCAACATTTGTGTTCATGTCCAAGCAAGGTGCCAGGCATGCAGACACTGTTCCAGAAATCTTGAATTAAGTCACCATGTCCAACTGATGGCCTATACCTTAGAATCCCTAGTGGAAGACAGCCTGGAACTATCACCCTCAAACATTCCCCAGTATTGACCATCTGTAACCACTGGCCACAGTCCCAGCACTTGGGTAGTCACCAAGGCCAAGGCCTCCCCTAGAGGCATGAGGAGCCTGAGGCTCAGAGAAGGAATGGTCCAGCCCTAAAGTCATATAGCAAGTGGGCCCCAACCAGGCCTTGGGCAGGGTGGCCTATGTGGCGTCTACCCCTCATGGAGTGACTGTTGGCTCTGTGTCTGCTGCATTGCTGACAGGTCCTCAAGAGTAGATCTGGTCACCATTCCTCAGGCTACAAAGAAAGAGCCCCAAGTGTGTAACAAACCACTAGGGCCACACTGAGGGATTTTGCTGTACAAAACAGATCTGAGGAGCACCTGGGGAGGGTGACTTGAATAGTGGCCCTGGCCCTAGAGCCCAGCAGGGCATGTGGGGTGGCCCCTTCTGAGCAAGTGGCACTTACTGACACCAGGATCACCTTCTGGCGGCCTCTGTCAGCTGCACTTGGTTCTGATTAAAAATCATTAAACATGAAATTAGCCCGTTTGTGTTACGGGTCCCCGGGGCGGCGGGTGATTATGACACACAGATGGCCAAGAACCCAGGCAGCAGGCAGGCAGGCATGGGCGGGAGGGCACATGTGAGTGAGGGCCACAGACAGGCATGTGGGCCTAGCTTTGTTTTCTCCTGCTCCTGTTGTGTAAACCCCTTTGCATTTCACAACAAATCACAGATAATTAATAAGTACATGCCCGTAATGAGCAGGCTTTTTAATAGAAGAAATTGGAAGATGCAGTGTGAAGTCATTATTTTGCTGTTGCCCAGGCTTGGCTCTGATTTTCTATCTTCCTCATTCCCTGGTCCTGCCTCAGCCAGTGTCTCCTCAGGAGTCAGGCTGGCTCTGACCCTGCTTTCAGCTGGTCTGCAGGGCAGAACCTTGGTCCCTGGTCAGGGGAACCTGAGGTGCTGCGTCCTTCTAGAGCTTGTGAACAAGCTAAAGGCAGGCCTGGGGATGGGAGAGGGTGTTCCACCAGCACTGACTCATCCTACTTTTTCTGTGGGTGGCTCTGGGTAGAGGAGGGGACAGTCTCCATCCTAATTAAAAGGGCTGTTCTAGGCCTTGGACCTGAGGGTTCAGGCTGCATCTTGGGACCCCCTGAGCTAAGACTACTGAGGCTTCTCTCCCCTCACCAGGAAGAAGACATCATGTACTATGATGCCAAAGCCGATGCAGAGCTGGTAAGTGTCCCACCTTTACTGTAAGGGACAGGAAGCTTCCTCGTCTTCTGATCCTCAGTGGTTTCTGCTATAAAGTAGATGTTAGAAATCAGCACCCTGCAGAATTGTGGTACTTCAGACCCCCACTCCCACAACTCCCTAAAAGTCCTTGACCGTCCAGGGCTGTGTCTCTATTGCCACTATGGGCTGAGCTTCCCTGCAGTGTGGAGCAGGTTGGGTCTTCCCTCCTGGGCAGGATGGTGAGGCATTGGCCTTCCTCCTGAGACAATTCAGTCCCAGCATGGTGAGGGGCTTTCTGAGTATCTTGAGAGTAAAAGGGAAAGGGAACAGTGGAGAGAGGCTTCCTGGAGGTGGGCATGTGGGAGTGAGACATGGTGACATCTAGGTACCTCCCCAAGCCAGTGCAGGCTCCCTTCCCTGTGATGTAAAGGACTCAGCATCACACTGTGGAGAAGACCCAGTGCCTGGCCTCACCGTCAGCACATGGCCCTACATCACTCAGTGGCCTCAGACACAGAGGTAGCCTGGTTCCTGTTGGTTCTCAAATGAGGCTCTGCTCAGCTAGGGCTACCTCTCAGAAGTGATGACATCGGGCCCTCTGTCTCCATGTCTCATGAGCTCAGGTCTTTTGGAGCTCCCTTGTAAGGTAGTAAGGTCCCCATCACAAGAGGACTAAGTGAAAGATGTATGACCATGGGGTGATGGGAGGCTACAGAGAAAACAAGAGTATCTTTGGGTGCAGGCACTTGAAAGTAGATGATGTTCGTTGAGTTTGTCATGGCCTAAGTCCTCTAATGCCAAGCAAAGTTGTTGAATCCAACTGTCCCCTCTGTAAACAGAGTCACAGTGGCATACTATCTGGAACCCACCTATGCTTGCTATACAGAAGATCCAAGATCCAGCATTCCTTTCAGTCCTGTAGGCCTGGCTTGAGAAAATGTAGCCTGTGATATCAGGAGCTGGGAAGGCTGGAAGGGATACCTGTGAGGGAGGCCATGGTGCCAGGTTGGCCTAGGAAGCCCTAGGGAGGGTACGGGGTCGAGAAGGAAGGGGTGGGCTCAAGCAGGTGTGCTTCCCCTTGGCTGAGATCCGTGGCTCCCAAAGAAGTTGCTAAAATTAAAGCTGGAATCTGAAATTCAAATGAAGAGCGAACCTTTAATTAGACCCTGAATCTAATTCCTTACCCCTCTTGGCAGCGGGCTGTAATTTTAGCAATCAGTGCATTAAATATAAACCAGGAGACTGCAGTTGCCCACTGCACAGAGCCCCTGGTCTCAGGGTGGCACTGAGAGACTCCCTGGCTAGCCTGGTGCCCAACTCCTGACCAGGATACTACTGCCTGCTCCCAGCAACCCAACTCTATCCAGGACCCCAAGGCTGGCTTTAAATCCCTGACTCTCCGGCCCCAGCCCCTGCAAGGGTATTGGGACCGACCAGTGAAGAAGCATTGCACTAGGCAGGATTGGACTGGGGTCAGTGAGGCCAGAAAACCCCAGGCCTGGTATAAATAACAGCAAAAACACATTTGCCAAGTCCCCTGCTTGTTGTGTTGTTTTGGGTTTGTTTTTGTTTTTTTTTAAATCTTTGCCAGAGGTACAGTTAGAGATCTTTCTACACCATTTACTTTTAAATTACCAGCCAGAAGGTGGGGGTCGGGGGAAGAGAAGGAAAAAGTTCGCCAGCTGATAGCTTATCAGAATGGAATCCAAATGTCACATTAGTTGGGAAAGTTAGAAGATTAAATTTTCCAGCACCCCTTCATCTGCCGCTGACATTTGGGGGGCTTTCTTCTGCACCTCCCCCTCTGAGTGGAGCATGCATAGCACATACCTCCCGAGCTGCTGGCTTCCTGCTCTGGGTTGGATGTTCAGCCACTGCCTGCTCTGGCTTTACCCAGTACCCAGGGAATTCTCAGGGTCCTCCCAGAGAAGACAAGAGGTGGTATACCTGATAAGGGGCATGGAAGGGCAACAGATAGCCTGGATTTCATTGTCCAAAACCTACTCTGTAAAGATGGAAAGGGAACTGGCACAGGACACTTCAGAACTGTGAATGGGATGGAAAGGACAATCTGGACAGAAACCTAGAGGTTGGAACACAATGGAAGGGGTATGTCTAGGCCACAGGGTGCATCAAGGAAGCAATCCCAGAGACCCATTGGGAAGAAGGGATAAGGGGAGCCTGAGATGAGGGTGGCCACAAGTGTCTTGGGTAGGGGTCTGAGGATCGGGAGTGTGTGGAGAGTTCTACATGTCTCTTTACCCCCCTGTCTGGCTTTTTCTTCCCCTATAACTCCACCATCTTCCCTCCCTGCTTACACACCTGCATTGGAACCTGATCCCCCATCAGCTACAGCATCAACTCTAGTCACAGCCCCATTCCTGCCAGTCTGTGGTTGTGGGCGGGGGTGCACAGCGCATGCCCAGCCTGCCTGGCCGAGAGATGCTGTAATTGGCACCTGTCAGGCGGCTGCGGCTTGTTTTAGAAAATCAACAGGGGCCTTTACAGTCCTGCTGCGAGCAGGCACTGCAGACCCTCCCTCTGTAGGTCATTGGATCTCCATCCTAGCCCCCACCCAGCCCAGCTCTCCCCAGGTCTGCCCCCTCGCTCCACACACACTCAGCTCTAGAACTACTCTGCTGCAGGGGTGGTACTCGGCTGGGGCTCTCTCTCTCTCTCTCTCTCTCTCTCTCTCTCTCTCTCTCTCTCTCTCATCTGGCTCCATGGTATTGGCTTCTATGCATTGGGTCATTGCTGGTATTAGTATCTGACCCTTGGCTAGATGTGCTCTCAGATCTTGTCCAGAGGCCAATAACAGGTTCTGTGCCCACATAACATGGAAATCAAGAGTGGAGTAGCCAAAGGAACCTCCATGCAGGGTATGGGTGGGGCTCAGTGGAGAGTGTGGGGGTGCAGAACTGCTAGGCGGGGCTGTGGAGGCCTCAGTAATTGTACAAGGTGTGTCCTTGAAAGCAGAAGTCTGCAGCCCACTCGTAACTGGCTCTACTATTTGCCTCCTTCACTGACAATTGACTTTCAAGGATGTGAGGAAGAGATCAGTTTGGTTTTGGTTTTAGTTGGGGTTTGGGAAATGGATGAATGGGATTGGGCAAGGGCATGTAGAGTCACAAACCTTTTGGGTGAGGGGTTCATACACTATGTCCACATGTTCCTGTGTCTCTCCATCTGTCCCTCTGTTTCTGACTACAATAACCTCTTGAGATGCCCTCCCATCCTCACCTGCAGGCCTAACCAACCCACTCACCATTTCCCAGCCCTGACATGTTGGGTGGTGCTTTCTGCAGGATGACCCAGAGAGTGAGGATGTGGAAAGAGGATCCAAAACCAGCACCCTGAGGCTGGACTTCATGGAGGACCCAAACTTCAAGAACAAGGTCAACTATTCATACACAGCTGTACAGATCCCCACGGACATCTACAAAGGCTGTGAGTGTGAGAGTGATGTGAACAGCCCTTCCCACCCAAATTGGGCAAAAGCACACTGCTCAAGCATTCCCAGGTCTCTTGGGATGGAAAGCTAGTGCTATCTACTTCCAGCCAGCCCCATGCACCCAAGGTCACACATGCTCATTTCTCAAGCTTACCTATGCATAGGCCTTCAGTCACTCTCAGCAGAACTTGAAATGTAGCATATCACCTTAATTAGCATGGTCTTAAAGCTGTGTGTGTATACACATCCCACACATACATGCACACATATATTGCTTCCTACTGCTGGGCTGAGTTCCTCCCCCATTCCTGGCCCCATTAGGGGTGGCTGAGAAGCTGCCACATACCAGGTGGACACAGAGGTTAAGGGACAGTAAACCACACCTGCCATAGACACAGACCTGATTATCCTACTCTGCTTCTTGGTACAGAGCTGAGGGAGTGGAAGATAGTTTCCAGCCTGGAGGGTGTGGGAAGGGGGACTAGGAAGAAGTGGCTGAGATTCCAAGCTCCAAGGTCAGGGCAGCTTTGCACAATGGGAAAAGGAGGTCACTACAGCTAGAAGAATTTGTTGGGCTTGAGGAACTTCCTGAGGATTTGGAGAGGTATAGAGAGAAGAATCCAAAAGCCCAACACCAGAAGGGGAGCTCCAGCAGCCAGATTAAAGGCACTAGGGTCTATTGGCTCTGAAACAACCATGTGGGCACCTATAGGCCACTCAGGTGCTGGTCTGGATCTTGGGGCAAAGGTGGCAGAGTTGTGTCATAGGTTCCAGAAATCAAGGAATCCCAGGATCCTCAGGGAAGACCCTGTCACCTTCGGAGTCAACTAAGTCTTCCGGGTGACCTCAAAGGGGGTGAAGAGAATGCTGCCCCCTCCGATAGGCTGCCCCCCAGCCACCTGCCTGAGCCAGTCGAGGGGCACTATCACAGGCAGGCACACTAATTAAAACAGGAGCCACACCGCCCTCCCCAGTCACTCCTCGCTACCCACACAAATTACATTTTATATGTTTTTTATTTACTGTGTCACTTTTAATTAAATCTGTAATCACCTGCCTGAGGGGGCATGGTCCCCATTTCCCAACTCAGAGTGATCTGAGAGTGTGTACATGTGGGTGTGGTGTAGGTGTGTGTGCTTGAGGCAGAGTGATGGATCCTTTCAGATGTGGGAATGTTTGCATCAATGTATCCTGCAGCTGTGTGGTTACAGATACCTGAGGGACAGCCCACCTGGAGCAGGAGTCACTCCTCTGCTGGCAGCCAGAGGGTCTTCCAGGATGGTTTGCTCCAAGTTTCTCATATGAGTGCAGACCAGTGAGGGGCAGGCAGGCCAGGCAAACTCAAAAGGCAAATAGTATTGTGTGAAACATTTAAGGACTTCATCTTTTTCTTTAAAGAAAAAAAAATAGAAATTGTTCTACTCACGAAGCTTCTAAATCAGAAACAAGACCATAACATATTATCAAATAGGCAGAGCCAATGGTAGAGATAGGTTTTGTTTTTGCATTGTGGTCAGTTTGAGCCACAGGGACTGAGAGGGAGATGAAATCAAACAGGAAGGAGCTGCACTTCAAGGGGCACAGCAGAGCCCACATACAAAGGAAGAGCAGAGGGATGGACTAGGGTGTGTCAGGCCCCCAGGCTACAGGTAGAGCCTTGAAAGATGGTAAATCTTGACTCATCCATTCTCAAGAATAGAGCCTTTGGAAGGCCTTCTCTGGCTCTCACTTGAGATGATCTTTGACAGAGAACATGGAGGGTATAAGTGTCAAAGCTCCACCTGGAAAGAAAGGCAGAAACCAGAGAGAAAAACTGAGGCACAGAGACCTGGCAGAAGCAAGTGTCTTGTTCCTTTTTGTTTTGTTTTGTTTTTCTGTTCAGAGACTGATATACTGAGCACATGAAAACATGTCTCACACACACACACACACACACACACACACACACACACACACACACACACACACACACACACACACACACACACACGAGGCAGACTTAGGAATGCACTGAGTTATGGAGCAAGAATGCTGCCCAGGTTGGTCAGCAGAGTAGAGAGCAGCCTTGCTCTGTAAGCATGTAGAGTGGGGAGAGAGGAGTCTGTTGAGGACAGGGATCACTATGTGCAACTATAAGGGTTGGGGAATGGAAGGTGAGGGTAACTGATGGCAGCAGGGTGTGGCAGCAAGGAATCACCTGTGAGCTCCTGTAGGCGTGAGCCCATGCCCTAAATTGCACTTCAAGGGCAGGTAGATTTCAGAATGAGGGGTCCTACTTTTGGCTGGAAACACAGAAGTTAGAGGTACAACGAACAACCTGCTGAGGGTGCAGGCTGTATGTGTGTGCGCATGTGTGTGCAAGTGCATGCACCAGTGTCAGAGCAGGATCCTGGCAACGCCCCTGCCCCTCCACAGCCCCCACCTCTGCCCCTGCCTGCTCCTGGCCCCAGTTGATTAATCATGGAGCTGAGTGGCTTCCAGCTTATCAGGTACCTTAATAGCTGAATAATTCCAGCCCCATCAGCGGGCCCTTAATTGCTTTCTTGTGGCTGCGGCCTGGAGTGCATGCTGAGTGGGTGAGCTCCCTGGGGACCAGCCGCAGGCTCCAAGCAGCATGCTGGATTGGGGCCCAGCTCACAGTTCCCTGCCACCTGGGAGGCCCTCCTTCACGGGCCACAGGCCACATCAGCCCTGCTTGCTCATTGAGGCCTGGCTGAGGGGGAGGCTGAGAGGCTCCTTTGATGGTTTGGAGGGGTGAGGATCAGAAAGTCTTCCTGGGGGGAGCTGATGAGGCCCCACATGGGGCCCTGGATAAGCAAAGTCTGGGCTGGCAGAAAGTATGGGAAGCCTTGGAGACTTGGGCATGAATGTCATGGAAGTGGATTTAGCAGAGGACAACCCAGAGCTCCCCACCCCAGCCTTCTGCCCTGCCCTCCAGCCACCATCATCCTCAATGAGCTTAACTGGACAGAGGCCCTGGAGAATGTGTTCATCGAGAATCGCAGGCAAGACCCTACACTATTATGGCAAGTCTTTGGCAGCGCTACGGGAGTCACCCGATACTATCCAGGTAGGTGCTAGCCTGTCTCCCTTGCCCACGCAGCACCCACCTTGCTCCATCTCCTATCCCAACCATCCTGAGGGACATGAGGTACAGTAGTCAGCCATTCCTTCAAGTCCTGTCTGCCTCAGTCAAGCCCTTCTCTGCCAATCCCCTTTACCCTCTCTCCTTCCACAGCTACCCCATGGCGAGCCCCCAAGAAGATTGACCTGTATGACGTCCGAAGAAGACCCTGGTGAGTAAGAAAAGGAGGGGCTGATCGGAAACACCCCCTCAGCTCCCCATCTCTCCTGCCTGCTCCCCTCCCTCCCAATATCCAGACCTCCGAACAGGGTGCAGCCAGCTCTATCCAATTTTCATTTCACACATCGTTGCCACTGGAAAATGGATCCCATCACCCAGGCAGGCCTCCCAGCTGCCTCTGCCCCCACATACACCGTCCACCACCCAGTTCCCCCACCCACTCAGAACTGAGAGATCAGACCAGTGAGTGTGCTCCCAAGAGTAGATATAGCCTCTGCTGGGTGGGACAACCCTGCCCCACCCATCTGAGCTCTAGACACTCCTACCCTCTACTCTACCTCTCCCACACTACTCCATGACCCTCCTTCTTTGCCCCATCCATACACAGCCAGACTTCCTGTGGGGCCTCTACCAGGGGCAGAGGACACAAGAAGCCACTGAAGCTAGCCACTGCCTCCTGCCCCCTCTATGGATCACCTGCTCACACCACCTCTTGTTTACTTGATGAGGGACCAGATCATTCATGTCATGAGAAGAGATTGTCTGTTTTATTGAGCATGATCTCCCCAGTGCCCAGACCCTGTCTGACCCATGCAATGTATGGTCAATAGAAACACATGAATCGATATGTGGGTGGAGGAAGGAAGAACCCACAGGTCCCACGGGTGTTGGTCCTAACTGAGTCTTCTCACTGGCAGGTATATACAGGGGGCCTCATCGCCCAAGGACATGGTCATCATTGTGGATGTGTGAGTGAGCATTGCAGGCTGGCGGGACTGAGATGGGACTAGGGCTGGACTCTGCTGCCTGGGAACACCATGAGGGAAAGACAGGAGAAATCTGAAACCCCTTAACACATATGGTCCCTGCCTGACTTCTCCAGGAGTGGCAGCGTGAGCGGCCTGACCCTGAAGCTGATGAAGACATCCGTCTGTGAGATGCTGGACACGCTCTCTGATGATGACTATGTGAATGTGGCCTCAGTGAGTGCCAAGGTGGCAGGCAGGCTGGGAAATATTCACCCCCACCCACCTTGTTCCCATGAAAGCCATCAGACCCATACAGCAGCTATTTGCCATGGCCAGCCTGAGGCCACTCACCACCCCACTGTCCCCACAGTTCAACGAGAAGGCGCAGCCTGTGTCTTGCTTCACACACCTGGTGCAGGCCAATGTGCGTAACAAGAAGGTGTTCAAGGAAGCTGTGCAGGGCATGGTGGCCAAGGGCACCACAGGCTACAAGGCCGGCTTTGAGTATGCCTTTGATCAGCTGCAGAATGTGAGCCCCATGGCTGGGCAAATGGGTGGCCGGGATGGCAAGGACCCAGGTTTAGTGACACGGGGAAATAAAGATGGATGTCCTTGTTAACACTAAACAGGCAGCTTAGACAAATAGCACCATCTGCTGTGGGGGAGGAGGGCCAGAGGGCCAAGCTTACCCTGGGAGAGAGGCCCTACCCTGGACTAGGAAGGGCCAGAGAACTGCCTGACTCTTATGTTCACCCCTGCCTAGTCCAACATCACCCGGGCCAACTGTAATAAGATGATTATGATGTTCACGGATGGTGGCGAAGATCGTGTACAGGATGTCTTTGAAAAATACAATTGGCCCAATCGGACGGTGAGTCTCAGCCCAGGTTGTAGACAATGTGGAAAGGCTTTCCTGATCTGAGCCCAGGACAGGGGAGGGTGTCCTCAAGTAGCCACAGCAATAACCTTGGTGCTCCCACAGGTGCGTGTGTTCACGTTCTCTGTAGGGCAGCATAACTATGATGTCACACCCCTGCAGTGGATGGCCTGCACTAACAAAGGTACCTCATTGGCTGTCACCACCAAGGGATCTCCCTGCCATGTCCTGCTGCCCACTGCCCATCCATATGTCCACTATTTGTTCATCCACTGTCTGTTCATATTTCCATACATATGGCTGGTCCATTGCTGTGTCTATCCAGTGGACTGTCTTACTTGTCCAGCTGATAGAGCATCTTCATGCCCATCTGGCTGAATGTTCACTGTCCAAGCTTGTCTGCTCCTATGTCTGTTTGCCTATCAGTCCATCTCTCTGTGCACTTGGGTAGACTCTGAATGTCACTGCTTTCCTAGAATGAGGCTTCTTCCTCCACCACACCTCTATCCACCACTCCCACCCCTGCTTCTTCCTTAGACCCCTACACTCCTTCCTCTTTATATAACATTAGTCCCAGTGACAGGGCAATGGCAGGGAGCACAAAGGGATATGAGTTTGGGAAAGTGACAATAAACACAGAGGGAGTTTGAGGGACAAGTCAGGGATGCAGATATACCCCAGGGGGCAGTACCCCCCATGTCCTGGGTCCCGCAGCGCCAGCCAGACCCACCTCTCCTCTCTTCACAGGTTACTATTTTGAGATTCCTTCCATTGGAGCCATCCGCATCAACACGCAGGTGAGGCTGTCTAGATGGCTGCCCCTCCCAGCCACTGGCTTCCATCTGGGTGCTGTGCACCTTCCACTACTGTAGGCCACAAGCGCCCCCTTGTGGCTAAATGGCAAAGTCCCGCAGCACAAAAGCACGGGGAACAGAAGAAAGTGAGTTGAAAGGGACACTCAGTACCCTCCCTCCCACCCTCCAGGAATATCTAGATGTGTTGGGCAGGCCCATGGTGCTGGCTGGCAAGGATGCCAAGCAGGTGCAATGGACAAACGTGTATGAGGATGCCCTGGTAAGGCCTCTGGGCGGTGGGGCGGGGAGAGGGGCAGCCTTCCAAACAGAGGAAAATGATAGATGGCCTATGAACACTCAGAGAGGGGACAGGACTGACCACAGGAGACCCCATCCTCCTCCTCTCCCTTCAGGGGCTGGGGTTGGTGGTAACAGGGACTCTCCCGGTTTTCAACCTGACACAGGATGGACCTGGGGAAAAGAAGGTGAGTGGCCCATTAGGGTAGGGTTGGGCATACCTGGGGAGGGCTTGGCATACCTATAACATGTCTGGGGATGGAAGACAGATAGGGCACCCTACAAACTGGGAAGGCCAGCTATCTGTGAGAGCAGCTTGAGGTCTTGAGTATGAGGCCTGGACAGGGGGTTTCTGCCATGGACTTAACTCATTATAGTGCACCCCCCATGCCTCTGCTCCCAGAACCAGCTAATCCTAGGTGTGATGGGCATCGACGTGGCTCTGAATGACATCAAAAGGCTGACTCCCAACTACACAGTGAGTGTACACCTGCCCAGATATCCTGCTATGCTTTCCACAGCAATACAAGCCAGGCTCAGCAGAGGAGATATAGGAATTGAAGGACATTCACAGGGGCCTCTGAGTTCAGGGAGTTGAGGAAGACTTTCCAAGAGGGTGATCCTGGCCCAAAGCTGGAATCAGCAAAACCTCCTGTGAAGGACCAGACTCTGACCATTTCAGGCTTGTTAACCTAAATGCTCATTTCCTACTCTGATATTGTACTGTGAAAGCAGCCACAGAAAAAACATAAACACACAGGCATAGCTATGGCCTGTATAGTTTTATTTGTAGATACTGATATTTGAATTTCAGATTATTTTCAAATTATAAAATAGAATTCTTTTGATTTTTTTTTCCAGTTTAAAAATGTAGAAACGAAAGCCAGGTGTGGTGGTACACACCTTTACTTCCAGCATTCAGGAAGCAGAGGCAGGCAGATCTCTGTGAGATGGAGGCCAGTCTAGTCTACATAGTGAGTTCCAGGCCAGCTGAGGCTACAGGGAGACCCTGTCTCAAAAATAAAATAAAATAAAATAATAAAATAAAGTATAGAAATGATTTGTGGCGTACAGCCAAATTACAACAAGAGGTGGCAGACCAGATTTGGCCCTGCACATGAGTGACCTGGGCAGAGAATTGGGGAAGGGGACTGACTGTGGGAGGCAGAGAGAACTCTTTCAAGCAAAGGCCTGAAAGTGGAAAAACAGAATCTAGAATAAGGGAAGGAACAGAATTGGCAGTGTGTCTGTCTAGGGTCTGTGCTTAGAGAACTTGGGTCTCGGCTGTGAAAGCAAGGGGAAATGGGAAATGTGTGAAAGTAACTTTAAGCCTGAGTCATATGAAGCTCCTTCTTGGCCCTGAGAAGCTCCATGTACAGTGAGAAAACTATCAGAGGCAAAGGCTGGATGTAGGGTCCTACTCCATCCTACTTTCCTTCCACCAGGACTGCAGGAAGGACATCTCCCTCCTGTGCTCCACTGAAATGGAGACAAGGAAGCACAATGCAGAAAGCAAATTGGTACAAGAGGGCAAAAGTGGCACAAAAGCATCAGCCTTGTTGGCCTCATGCAGATGCATAGGTAGGGCTGGCTGACACCTCCATGGGGAGTGCACGCCTGCCTACAAAGCTAGTCAGCCTTGGTGAGCGCTGGTGCTTGAGGGCACTCATCCCTAAGACCTGGCTTCAGAGACAGGCTTAGGGCCACGAGGTAAAAGAAGGCCTTTGGCAAACAGTACCTTTAGAAGAGTAGGAAGCAGAACGGGGAGGAACTCAGTCTAAGGAATCCCTGGCCAGCCCTCTGGACCCTGAGCCCCTAATCTGTACCCCACAGCTTGGCGCCAATGGCTATGTATTCGCCATTGACCTGAACGGCTATGTGTTGCTGCATCCCAATCTCAAGCCCCAGGTGAGCCAGGTGAGTGGCCTGGAGGGCAGGTAATCCCTCCAAAAATGGGGTCCCCTGATTTCCTACTTGGGTTTCCTGCAGACCACCAACTTCCGGGAGCCTGTGACTCTGGACTTCCTGGATGCAGAGCTGGAGGATGAGAACAAGGAGGAGGTAAGATGAAGGCAAAGAGGATAGATGGGGAAGGTAGTACAGAGAGCCAGAAGGTCATACCTCTGGCCCTTGCAGATCCGTCGGAGCATGATTGATGGCAACAAGGGCCACAAGCAGATCAGAACATTGGTCAAGTCCCTGGATGAGGTAAGAAGGCACAGGAAGGGGAACAGGGAATCAGGATGGGTACCCACCCCCACCCACCCCAGTCTGTTCACCCAAGTACCTGACGCAGCCTCCTCTCCCAGAGGTACATAGATGAGGTGATTCGGAACTACACCTGGGTGCCTATAAGGAGCACCAACTACAGGTGAGTGGGGCAGGGCAGGGCAGCCAAGGAGGGGTAAAATGGCACCAGAGTCTGAATCCAGCTGCCTTCCCCTCTCACACCCTCAGTCTGCTGTGGCTACCATCCTCCCACCACTCTTCCCTATTTACCCTGAGACATTTGGTCTCCCAGGGCCTCCCCTGGCCCCTGTGGAACAAACACCAGGTCCTGAAAGTGCAGGACTAAGGACAGGACAATGCATCTGACGTTCCCCACCACCACCACCAACACCACCACCACCTGAAGGGTCTCCTAAGTATCTGCACAGGAGATCATCTCAGCACGCTCACTGACTGCTCTCAACCAGCATCACTACCTCAGAGCCCAGCCCCTGTGGGTTAGGCACAATCAGCATAGGTTGTCTTCTGTGTGCTGCACACAGCTGTTCCATGGTCCATTCTGAAATGCCAGGAGCAGTGTCATACCCCAGGACTGGCCCATACTGCCTTATATGGCAGTCATGTGACCCTACTCATCACTGGCTCTCATAGGGCACACATATCTGTGGCCTGTGCTGATCTAGCATACCCATTCCTACAGCTAGTTCACTAGCCATGCTCTACCCCTTGCAAGCTTGCTGTTGGTCAGGAGATGGTGGGACAGGTGGGTGCTGATTGGGTGGTGGTATGGGGAGTTACTTTGGGGCTGGTAGTTTGGAGGCATCCAGGATGTTTGGAGAAGGAGAGGGATCTGGCCCCTGGTGTCTCCACAATGCTGACCCCTATGCTATCTATGAATGTTCCACACTTTGCAGGGGAGGAGTGGCTGCCACAGCTTGGGCCCCTCTGGCACCAAGGCCCTGGGGTGGGGGTGTTAGTGTGGCCCACCTTACCTCAGCAGTGACCTGTGCTCTTCCCTCCCCCACCCCCAGCCTGGGGCTGGTGCTCCCACCCTACAGCACCTTCTACCTCCAAGCCAACCTCAGCGACCAGATCCTGCAGGTCAAGTGTAAGTGGCCTGGCCCCTGCCTGCGCCCTGCACCCCTGCCTCTGCCCCTGCACCCTTGGCCAGCCCCAGGCAGCATAGCCAGCTGCGCTTGCCAGCAAGGCAGCCCCTTCTACCCAGTCTGCCCAGCCCCAGGCGCACCCGCAGGCTGGGCAACCAGCATTTGAAAGTCTGTGGAAATCTGCATGCTCGCCTTTTCTCAGATTTGGTTTTAGACCATTTTCTCATGGTTTCTGTTGAGGTTTCTGTTTTTGGTTTTCTTATCCTGTGTCTTCCCTCCTTAGCCTGCCTGCCCTGAACACCCCTGGGGGCTACATTCTTGGAAGACACCCCCCTCCCCTTCCTTCTGCTCTCCTTCTTCTGTTACTCCCTGCTCAGCTCTCTTACCCTGTGGTGCCACCTCCCAGTCCCAGGGTCTCTGTCCTCTGCTCCTCTTCTGCTCCCTCCTCCCTCAGGTCATATGCCCTCACTCCCCCCCTTTCTTCTCTTCCCCCTCCACCTCCTCCTTCCACTTCTACCTTCTCCCCTCTCTTGCCTCTCCCTTCTGCTTAGTCCCTCTATTTCTCTCTCTTTCCCTCCATCTTCCCCTCTCTTGCCACCCCAGAGCCCCTCCCTTCCCACTCTTCCTTTATTCTCCCTCCCTCCCTGTCTTAACCTCCTTTCTTTCTTTCCCTCATTCCTAGTCTAGATCCTTCTCCTCTCTTCCCTTAGCTCTCCTCTCTTCACCACTTCATCCTTCCTCTCTCTCTCTCTCTCCCTCCCTCCCTTTTTCCTCACCCCCTCCTCCAGCTTTCCTACTCTGCCTGTGGCCCACCCTGCATGCTTGCTCACAATGGGCCTCTCTGGAAAGGCCTGGATCTCAGGCCTGGCCCTGCCTGCCCACTGCCAGAGGTCACTGGGAGGGAGGCTGGGGCTCCGGCCCCACCGGGCGCCCCCCCACCTGCCTGGCCGACTGGGGCTCATCTCCTTTGAGTTTCTTGCTCTCTCTTTCTCTCTCATGTCGTTTTTTGCAAGAAGTTTCCTTTCGGTATGATGATGAGACACAATATTTTCATTCAAACAGCCATTGAATAAAATATTGTTTGTGCCCCTCCCCTTCCCCTCCCCCTTTTCGTTTGTTTTTGTGTTTGTGTTTTTGTTTTCCTCGCTTTCTCTCTTGGTGGACTGTCCCAGTGCCAATCAGCAAACTGAAGGGCAAGTATATTCAGAACCAGTGCACCCTCCTCTCCCCACCCTACCCCCCCTCACA
>NW_008355774.1:351649-461772 GCF_000622305.1 Nannospalax galili
CACACCCCTGCTTGCCCCCCTCCCTGCCCAGGACTAGCCACACCCCTGCTCTCCAGGGTTCCCTCCCAGCATCCCTTGACCCCTCAGTTCTTGCCTTTCCTTTGATCCTCACATCCCTCCAAGATCCAGTAGCCCATTCCCTGGGCCATCTGCAGGGTATTCTCCAGCGTGTCCTATGGGCCTAAACCCCTTCCTTATGCTCCCTACTCCCTATGAGACCCCATGGGAAGGCCTCTGCCTACCCTACTTCTCTGCTCCTCCAAGACAACTCAACAGTGAGGACAGGACTGGGTGTTTCTCCACTGCCATCCGCCCAGCAGAGCAGAAGGTGTAGATCAGTCCTCAGAGCAGCTCATGTGAGACTATGGGAGATACCAGCCCCATTGGGCACCCTCTGAATGGTTCTGGGGCCTCTGGATTCTGGCAGTGGCCCAGAGCTCACAGCCCTCCAAGAAGAGAGGTAGCAAGGCATAGAAGCCTAAGCAGGGGATACATAATGGACAGGTAGCCAGGCCACAGGAGGAACAAGGCTGACCAACCATCCTAGACACTGGCCTAAGTACTGAGGTCCCTATACCCTGCTGCCTCCACTGTTCATGAGCCTTTGCTATGGAGTCTCGGACTAGCCCTGGCTGGAAGTATTTGCTGTTTCTAGGAAGGGTCTATGGGTATGGGAAAGGTGTTCCCCTGGGGAAATAAAGGCAGACACAGGAAGTATAGGCTTGACCAGACAGAATGGGATCTTCTAGAACCCAAGGATCAGCCAAACAGCATGGAAGAAACCAAGCTACAAGTCAGAGAGTCTTTCAGAACAGTGAATGTCAAGAACCACCAGGCCCTATCAGAGAACAATAGGAATTAGAGAGGACAGCAAATGAAGATGTCTGACACTGGTACGCAGAGAGCTGCCTTCCTAGGGAACAAACACCTGGGCAGATGGGGCATGAGAGCCATAAGGGGATGTCCCCTGACCTAGAAGCAGAGGACTTTCCAAGACACCCTAAGGGCTGTCTAGCCTAGTCCAACAAAGGGAATAAGTTGCCCCCACTGGCCTGGGTCAGGATGGGGGCATGCCCTTGTCCCACTGGCTTGAGTTGTCTTTTTTCCCCATATCCCACATCCCACCCAGTGACCCCAGAACTACAGGGCCCTGGTAACCATGACAGCCATAGCATAGTCTCCTTGTCCCTTCTCCCTCCTTTTACTTTCTCCTCCTCCTCTCCCTGCCCCTACTCCTTCCCTTTCAGCTTGTGTCCAAACCCTCCAAACCCTGCCTCACAGTCCTATCAGAAAGGAACAGTCCAACCAGTGACTGCCCAGCGCCTTTAAGCACCCAAAGTCTTCCATGTCCAGAACTTTGCAGTGCATCACGGGGGTATTTGGGAACAGTGAAAACCCCTCTTCTGGGATAACTAAAGCTCTAGGGCAAAAGAGAGTTTGGGATGTGAGTGAGGTTAAGATAGGGAAAGCCCAGCCGGCTGTGGTGGCGCACGCCTTTAGTCCCAGCACTCAGGAGGCAGAGGCAGACGTGGATCAGTGTGAGTTCAAGGCCAGCCTGCTCTACATAGTAAGTTCAGGTCAGCTGGGACTACAGGGAGACCCTATCTCAAAAAAGACAAAAAAAAGGAAAGCCCATGTGGTGATAAAGGCCTATAATCCCATCATTCATGGGGAATCCCATAATTCCTGCTGAAGCAGGAGGGTTGCCATGAGTTGGAGGCCAGCTGAAGCAACATAGTAAAACTGTGTGTGTGTGTGTGTGTGTGTGTGTGTGTGTGTGTGTGTGTGTGTGTGGAGGATAGGGAGGTAGACTGCCAGAATGATACAAACCAAGAATAAAAGGACCCTCACAGATGTACATAACAGGGCTGGGGATATAGCTCGGCTGGTAGAGTGCTTACCACTTGCCTAGCATACACAAAGTCCTGGGTTCAATCCCAGCACCGCATAAACCAGATGTGATGGCACATGCCCATAATTCCAGCACTCTGAAAGTTCAAGGTCATCCTCAGCTACGTAAGAGTGTTCTAGGCCAGCCTGAGCTACATGAGACCTGTCTCAAAAAATAAAACAAGGATCTGGAGAGATGGCTCAGTGGTTAAGAGCACTGTCTGCTCTTCCAGAGGACCTGGGTTCAATTCCCAGCATCTACACGGTGGCTAACAACCATCTGTAACTCCAGTTCCATGAGAATCTCATGCCCTCTTCTGACCTCTGTGGGCATTGCACAACACAGGTACACTTATATACATGCAGGCAATACACTCATACACATAAAATAAAAATAATAAATTTTTAAGATAATAAAATATGCACATAGCAGGATAACCCAGTCCAGCTGGGCAAAGACAGGCCACAGTGGATTTCTGCAGCCACATTCTCAGGTCTGTGAGTAAAAGCCCATACAAAGACACCTATGTGCACACACTCATGCATCCATGCCATATACATGTGCAGTTTATAAGCTTGATGCACAGGCCCAACTGTTAGACACCTCCCCAACCCAGGCACTCTCAGCATTCTTCCCTGGCAACTCCTAGGAAGGGAGGAGTCCTAGTCCTTCTTCCCTACCCACCTTTGTGCCACAAGCCCAGGAAACAGGCTTGCAGAATCCAGCTGTATCCCTGTCTCTTCATACCCTGTGAAGCAGCCCCTGTGCCCTATGGGTTTCCCTTTACCCAGCATCCTGTTCCAGGAAGAAAACCCCTCCCAAGACTCCCCCCCCCCATGATGCACTGCAATACCCTTCCCCAGTTGCCCACACCTGTCTCTGGTTGGACTGTCTGTGCCCGTGAGAAACCCTTTCGGTTTGGCCATGTTGATGCCTGACACAGAACAAAAGCAAGGCCTACTAAAATGCAAACAGCTGTGGCAAAGAGAGATAAAAATCCACAGCCAAAAGCCAATTCCCTTCCTCAAAGTCTCTTTGGAGGCAAAGGAAGCTCAGCATGTGGTTTTTTTTCCATTATGGATGTGATAAGAGCAAGACTGGAGCCTCCCCGAGACCATGCATATATATAGCAGTGTGTGTATATATATATGTGTGTGTGTGTGTCCGTGTATATGTGCTATACAGCCGTATGGAAGCATATACAGCCACGCCAAGGGACTCACTGACGACAGAGGACCAGGCCCGGGCAACATATTGGCTATAACTGCCCTCCTCCTGCGATGCTGTAGTCTCCACAGGCCCTCCACCCTCCCCGACCCTCCCTTCTCTCTGGCTCAAACCTGAACGTGGAGGTGGCGGGTTCCCTCTTTGCTGGTGTCTCCCCCTCCCTCAAGCTGCCTTGTCCCCCCTACCTGTCCCTCCAGCCCTATCAGCTCTGAGCCCCCTGGCCTCCTGCCTCCCCAGCCTCCGCCGGATAACCCCCCGTTTCTGTTGCAGATTTTGAGTTCCTGCTCCCCAGCAGCTTTGAGTCTGAAGGACATGTTTTCATTGCTCCCAGGTAGCTTGCGTGTGGCCTTGCTGAGACATCCTCCCCTACCCTGACCGCCCTGGCCCCAACTCCTGCACTGCTGCCTGGAGCTCTGTGTGTCTTTGTCCTGTGCAGTGCCATCCCCAATCCCTATACATAGCCTGGTATGTGCAGCTGTGTACATACCCAGGTCATGTAGCCACACCAGGCAGCAGTAGCCAGTAGCCCACAGCCCACTGCCCACCAGGCCTGGGGGAGGCAGTCTTTGGACTCTCTGCTGACCTTCCAAGCCCTCCCAAGCAGCCAGGAAGGAGCCTTTCCACCTTGGGCTGGCTGTCCCCAGCACACCCCTTCACTGGGCAGCTGCTGCTCTGGTTTGTGGTATCCTGCCCATACTCCCACCCACCCCCCATTGTTGTCCTGTGTCAGTCAGTGTTTGTGTGGGTTTGGGGGCTGAGCCAGCCAGAGCCCCTGTGGGCATTGCCACCAGGGCCAAGTCTAGGTTTGGTGGTTCACTGAGGAGCGGGGAGAAGTGGGAGGGAGGGCAGGGGGCTTTGAAGAACTGTTCTAGCAAGTGAGAAGTCGGGGCCCAGAGCAGGCCCAGGCCTAGGCTATCCCTAGGCTGTCTACTTAGTATATACATGAGCATCCTAGTGTCCACACCCTGAGACTTCATCTGAGGAGGCCACACCCCCTCACCCAGTGCTGAAGCCCTCTCTCGTGACCTAAGTTTTGGATGAGGGCAGATGGATGCAGCACACAGAGACCCCTGGGCATTCTCAGCCACCACATGGGGCTCTGGACACTCCTAACCTCTGTGTGTATGCACGTGAGTACATGCACTCACAAATTTCTGACTCTGTGGATGTTTGTATTTGTGAGTCATTGTGTACATGTGCAAGAGGCCAAGTGTAAATGTGGGGTGGGCTGTATGCATTAGTGACTGGAAATGTGGGAAAAAGCCAGTGATACTTAAATAGTCCTGAGGAAGCTCTCTGAGAAACATATTTGTTTTTTGTCATCTTTGTATCTGGTTCAGGAAAGCTCAGTAAGTGTGTATACAGCAAGAGAATGAAATAACCTACCAATGTGAACGTGTATATCATGTGTGGTGTACCTTATGCACAGCTATGTGGTTGTTACTCTGGGTGTGTTAGGTGTGGCCTCCAGGCACAGAGGTACAGGGTATGTACCTCACAAAGGCACTAGGGGCTTTGAATCCAGTTCCAGGTACCCATACTAAACTATGGGCCCTAGCACAGCCTGGAGAAGTGGCATATTTTTTAATTTCCCAGAGTTCCTGTCATATAGGCCAGTGGGGAGGTTCCTTATGACAAGGGATTGTGCAGAAGAGATAGCTCCATCCATAAGGGGAGAGAGATTGTTCCCCAAGACTTTCTGGAGAGCAGAGCCTCAAGCAGACTCTGCCATACCCACAGCCCCCATGTTTTCTGAGCCCAGAGCCTGAGCCCAGTGAGGGCCTGCCTGTCTCTGAGGGAAGAATATGTCAAGCAGAAGAAACAGCCAGTCCAAGGACCCACACATTCCTACTGACTTCCCAACACTCTCTGTGGTGTGAATGAAAAAAGTGAGTCTCAGGAAGCCTGAATGAGTTTCCCAAAAGTACAAAGGCAGGAAGAGGCAAGATGAGGTTTTAGACTAACCAACAGAATAGCAAGTGCTGTTACTCACCTCCACCTCATGCCTGTGGGAACACTGTAGGGCATATAGGTGGATGAGTCAGCCACATGACATTTGCATTTCCTGAGGCCTCTTGGGTACACCATCTGGGTGTACAGGAGAGATGTCAGGCTCTTCAGAGAAAGAACCCACAAGAGTGGAGGAAGCAGACCCTCATTCTTCCGTTCATGCTGCCTGCCCTGACTCAGCCATGGCAGCCTGTGAGAACATGCATGTCCCTCCCCTACGGCCTGGGCTTTTTAGCCAGTGTTCAGGCAAACCTGTCCGGAAGCCTTGACCCCTCTCCTATGCAGCCCCCCAAGCCCACTTTTCTTGCCCCTCCCCAACCCCAGAGAGTACTGCAAGGACCTGAATGCCTCAGACAACAACACCGAGTTCCTGAAAAACTTCATTGAGCTCATGGAGAAAGTGACTCCAGACTCCAAGCAGTGTGAGTGTATGGCAGGACTCCTGGATCTGGGCAGAGCCCAGGTCACATGGGGGGAGGGGGCCAAGGGGTTGGGGAGGTGTACCCAGAGAAGCGTGGAGACAGGCAGGTAGGGTCTGGGCCAGGGCCAGGGCCAGGACCAGGGCTTTCACCAGAACCTGGAGATGTTGGAAAGGGATAACAAGGAGCTACAGGAAGACATCATTCCCTTCACCTTGCCCCTATGTTCCAGGTAATAACTTCCTTCTGCATAACCTGATCTTGGACACAGGCATCACGCAGCAGTTGGTGGAACGTGTATGGCGGGACCAGGACCTCAACACGTATGCACCAAACTTTCAGTCTGTGGCTGTGTATGGCAGGAGGCTGGGGTGGGCTCAGGGGCCCTGGCCTTGCCCAGCAAGAGTAAGGCTGAAACCCCACTTCACTATTACCCCCAGGTATAGCCTGTTAGCCGTATTTGCTGCTACTGATGGTGGTATCACACGTGTCTTCCCCAACAAGTAAGTGACCAACCCTACTCTCCAACAATTTTCCATGCCTGAGACCTTGCCCTTACCTTGCCCTTACCCAGAAGCCTCTGCACTGCTGAGATCATTGTGCACCACAAGCCACCCTTTATCAAGTTCTGCCTGTCTTGGGCACTTCAGGGCAGCTGAGGACTGGACAGAGAACCCTGAGCCCTTCAATGCCAGCTTCTACCGCCGAAGCCTGGATAACCATGGTTATGTCTTCAAGCCCCCACACCAGGACTGTGAGTGTCTGCCCATGGTGTCCAGCAGCAGGTGGGAGGCCTCAGTTAAGAGCAGGACACATGTGATGAGAGAGGTTGTGCCAAACACTCTGTGGGGTGCTGGATGCTTAGGCTGTGCCCAACCTTGGGTTGGTAGGGCTTAGCTTGAAGCAATCAGCCTACACTCCTGACTGCTCTACCCACCCACCCCAGCCCTGTTAAGGCCGCTGGAGCTGGAGAATGACACAGTGGGCGTCCTTGTCAGCACAGCCGTGGAACTCAGTCTAGGCCGGCGCACACTGAGGCCAGCAGGTAAATGCCAAGTCTGAAGTGGGACAAGAGGCAGTGGACAGGCAGCTGCCCAGGCAGATAGCTCAGATAGTCCATTGCTCTCTCCCACAGTGGTGGGCGTCAAGCTGGACCTAGAGGCTTGGGCTGAAAAGTTCAAGGTGCTCGCCAGCAACCGTACCCACCAGGACCAGCCTCAGAAGGTATTTGGGCAGGGGAGGGGGGAGTAAGTGAATCAGTATCCTCTCTGGAGTCCCAGAGGACCCCCTAACAAGCCTGTCACTCAGAGTAGCTCCAGTGCCTATGGGAAGGCAGGGGCTGCTACAGATGACCAGAGGACCCAGACATATAAAGGGTGACAGAAAAAAACTGGTGGGCACCTTACAGTCCTCATTCTTTGCCCAGCAGTGCGGCCCCAGCAGCCACTGTGAGATGGACTGCGAGGTTAATAATGAGGTGCGTGTACCCTGATCCTGCCCTGGACCCCCAACTTCCCTGTCCTCAGACTTCTTGTAACTCCTAGCTTGTCCCTTAGCCTTTGGATCTCAACACCCCAACCCCAATTCCACAGTCTTACCAGACCTAAAGGAGTGGTGTCCCTCACCCTGAGCCACTGGAATACCAGAGCCTGAAAGTTTGGGTAGGGCCCCTCACCATTTTTATCCCCCTTGCCTACCACTTAGGACCTACTCTGTGTCCTCATTGATGATGGAGGATTTCTGGTGCTGTCAAACCAGAACCATCAGTGGGACCAGGTGAGTGCCAGGAAGACAGTGGATGGATGCAAGTCAAAGCCTTCTAGGAACATGGCATGCCAGCCCTGTGACCACGGCTTCCTCCCTCCATCCCCAGGTTGGCAGGTTCTTCAGTGAAGTGGATGCCAACCTCATGCTGGCACTCTACAATAACTCCTTCTACACACGCAAGGAGTCCTATGACTATCAGGCAGCCTGTGCCCCCCAGCCTTCTGGCAACCTGGGTGCTGCACCCAGGGGTGTCTTTGTGGTGAGCCCCGAGATGCCTGGAGATAGTGGGTTGGGATACCTGCCCACAGATGCCCCCCACCTCTAACATCTGAGAGTTGGGGGGTGTCCTAGAGCCAGGGGCAGCAACAGCAGCCCTTGCCCCTCTCTTCACTGCAGCCCACCATTGCAGACTTCCTTAACTTGGCCTGGTGGACCTCTGCTGCCGCCTGGTGAGTACTGGCGGAATAGGTGCATAAAAAAAGAGTAGCCGGGCACCGGCCTCCACTGACCACTCCTACTCGGTGCCCCATGCTCTTCAGGTCTTTATTCCAGCAGCTTCTTTATGGCCTCATCTACCACAGCTGGTTCCAGGCAGGTAGGTTTTGGGAGATTCTGTCCCAAGAATGCATTCTGGGTGGGAGCCGCTCCACAGGGAGGGCGGGGTTTAGGACTGAGCCAAGCTTAGGTCCACACCGCGCCGGGGTCCGTGGGCGGGGCTGAGGCATCTGGGCCCCTCCAGACCCGGCGGAAGCCGAGGGGAGCCCCGAGACCCGCGAGAGCAGCTGCGTCATGAAGCAGACCCAGTACTACTTTGGCTCGGCGAACGCCTCCTACAATGCCATCATCGACTGCGGAAACTGCAGCAGGTGCTTGCAGGGGGTGGGGCCTGCCTGGTGGGCGTGGTCTGGTGGGGACGACGGGGTGGAGCAATCCTCCAAGGCCCCGCCTTCCAATGCTCCCTCCAGGCTGTTCCACGCGCAGAGACTGACCAACACCAATCTTCTCTTCGTGGTGGCGGAGAAGCCGCTGTGCAGCCAGTGCGAGGTCAGCCGGCTGCTGCAGAAGGAGACACACTGTATCCTGCCCCCACTCTCCCCGCCGCGCCCCCTCCTGCCCCACGCTCCCCTCCGTGTCCGCCGCGGCCTCCTTGACTCCCCACCCATGCCCAGCGGACGGCCTGGAGCAGTGTGAGCTGGTGCAGAGACCGCGGTACCGAAGAGGCCCGCACATCTGTTTCGACTACAACGCGACGGTGAGTCGGAGGAGCGGCGCCCTGAGTTCCTGTGACCTTGCGCCCACTCGGGGCCGACCGGTTTCTTGTCTTTCCCCTTCAGGAGGATACCTCAGACTGTGGCCGCGGAGCCTCCTTCCCTCCGTCACTGGGCGTGGTGGTTTCCCTCCAGCTACTGCTCCTTCTGGGCCTGCCGCCGCGGCCGCAGCCTCAAGTGCACTCCCTTGCTGCCTCCCGCCGCCTCTGAGCGACCCCCCCCCCAAACACACCCTACCCCCACCCCGGCCTCCTCCCCTCTCACCCACCTTCCCATCCCGCATTCCCCACCCTAGCGCCCTGCCACTCCCTCAGTGAAGGACCTGGGCCCCCCTGAGAGCCTGTGCCTTGGGGGTAGGGAAGCCCCAAAGGAGAGTGTCATGGTGTTTGACACTCAAGATTCATCTCAGCGCTGAACTGTCCCAAGTGCAGATCTTGGGCTCATCCAGGGGTCTGGGACCAGAGGCCACATGTACTGGTGCCAAACCAGGCCTCTGCTGCCCAACCTGCCTGGAGGCTTCCTCTGTATAGGCAACCCTGCCTCTGCTGGATGCCTCCAACCTGGCCCTTTGGCCCCATCCAAACCGAAACCTAGCTATCCTGAGGGGAAAAAAAAAAATGAAGGAAGGTGAGATGGAAGTGGTGGGAGAGAGGTTCTGGGGCAGCCCCCAATGGGTTCCTGCTCCTTTCAGACCAACAGCCACAGTGCATACTCCATCCAGCCTTGCAGGTGGGGACAGTCTCAAACAATGACATCGGTTTAGACACACACCTGGACCCCTGAGGGCAGAAACTGGACTCACACTAGACATACCGGAAGGCACACAAAAACAGACACAGACACACACCACAGGGGGCTCACAAAGCCTTACACAGGGCAAGAGTTTGGTGGGAAGGCTGGCACCTGTACATTCCATCTCCTACTCACCTCCGCCTCTATTCTGAGATGCAGCCCTGCTGGTCCTCCCATCTCTAAAGCTGAATGTCAAACAGTGCCAAATGCTGGGGCAGAGGGGGAAGGCCCCTCTGTTCCACTCCTAACCACCAGTGTCCCCCAAGTGCCCCTTACCCTGCCAGGTGCTCATTGTAACCATTTCTCACTAGTGTCAGGCCCCCAGCAGGACCACTTATCACTGCCTGAACCCTTCAGCAGAGGAACCCTCACCAGACCTTGCTCCTTGCCTTAGCAGGGGTGACTTGGTCTCTCCTGATTGGGCCATCCCACCCCCAATCTGGCTCTAACACCCTCAGGCTCACTCCCTGTCTCTCTCTCTCTCTCTCTCTCTCTCTCTCTCTCTCTCTCTCTTTTTGCAGGCACGCACTCTCATGCACTCCTTGCCCCCAGGAGGCCAAATTGCCCCTTCCCTGTTGACCACACACTTGCACATACACACATATATACACTGCACACACAGAGCTGGGCCTGGGCACATCTCTCCACACTATCCATTCTGGTCATTTCCCCCAAAGGTATCCTATCCTGGAGGCCAGTAGGGGACTGAGGGCAGGAGAATGTAGCCATGAGGCTCAGATGGACTGGGAGGAGGGGGGAGGGTGATGCATTAATTAATGGTTCCGTTAATTAATGTCATGTTGCTTGTCAATTTCTCAGTGTGTGTATGGTCCATGCCCGCTGCTGGTGCCAGGGTGGGTATCCATGATGTGTGCCCAGCCTGGATGTCAGCTGTGTCCTGTGGGGACGCGTGTGTAACTGTAGTGTAGTCAGGTGCTCAATGGAGATTATAAACATAAAAAAGAAACAAACACATACAGAAAAATATATATTTTAAGTTTAAAAAGCAAAAAACAGACAAAACAATCCCCATCAGGTAGCTGTCCAACCCCCAGCTGGGTCTGATCCTTCTCATCACCCACCTGACCTGGCTGCCCCCTCACCTTGGGCTAGGGGGCTGGGGGACCATTTCTTTTTCTCTGCCCTTTTTTTTGTTGTTGTTATTCTATTTTGTACAGACAAGTCGGAAAAACAACAGCGACAAAAAAGTCAAGAAACTTTGTAAAATATCGTGTGTGTGATTCCTTGTAAAATATTTTCAAATGGTTTATTACAGAAGATCAGTTATTAAATAATGTTCATATTTTCACTTCAAACAGTTTCCATCCACTGTGTGGGCCTTGGGGTATTAAGACTGGTGGCCATGACCTCAGAATCCCACCCTGCTCTGTTAGGAGGAAAGCCTAGGCAATCCAGGTCCCCAGGGGCCAAAGGGCATGATGCTCCCAGCTTTTACCCTTGATATACTTTGCCTCCTCCTACCAAGTCACAGGCCTCCAGGAAAAATAACTGTCAAGGGGGGTTGGTGGGTCCACCACCTACAGCCTCAAGGCAAGGACTCTGAAGCGAGGAAGATAGTAATGAGATATGTTGGTTAGGCTGATATCCATCCATGTGATCAGACCAGGACCTGTGCTGCCTAGAGCAACACAACAGAAGCCAGTGCTGAAATACCCAGTCCAGCTGCTTTGAGGATGCCAGGATCTGGCCCACCCACAAACAAGTGGGGACTTCATCCTGGCTCAGGATGACATCAGGAGAGATCAGAGGCCAAGTCAGCTTTTACATATCCTTTGGCAGACCTTTCCTCATCTCTGTGTGTGTGTGTGTGTGTGTGTGTGTGTGTGTGTGTGTGTTCCTCAAACTCCAAATCATCTTGCCTACTTGTCTGTGCCTCTGGAGTGGTGTGATTGCAAGTATGCAATACCATACACAGTTCATCTTGTTTTTTACATTTGTTTATTTTGTGTGAGCATACACAAATACATGCACTCCTGGTTACCAGCATATCCCCATAACACAGATAGGAGAGGTGAAAGATGAGAAGGGTAAAAAAAATCAACAAAAGCTGGGTGTGGTGGTATATGCCTGTGCTTCACACTTGGGAAATGGAGGCAGGAAGATCAGGAATTCAAGGTCATCTTGTCTACACAAGGATTTCCAGGCCATCCTGGGCTACATGACTCTGTCTCAAAATAGAAAAAGAGCCAAGTATGGTGGTACATGCCTTTAATCCCACCACTGGGGAGGCAGAGGCAGGTGGGTCTCTGTGAGTTCAGAACCAACCTACTCCATATATTGAATTCCAGGACAGCCAGATCTATATAGTGAGACCCTGTCTTTAAAAAAAAAAAAAATTAGTAAAAGTTTCAGGTAG
This sequence comes from Nannospalax galili, assembly GCF_000622305.1. NCBI lineage: Eukaryota > Metazoa > Chordata > Mammalia > Rodentia > Spalacidae > Nannospalax > Nannospalax galili. Next base: position 363,401 of record NW_008355774.1, read on the forward strand.
CAGGGCTGGGGAGCTGGCTCAGTAAGAAAAGTGACTGTTGTACAAGCATGATGACTGAATTCAGATTCTCAGTACTCACAAAAGCCAGGTACAGAAGCCTGTATCCCTAGCACTGGGGGGCAGAGAAGCAGTGGATGGTGGAGGGTGGAGACAGGCAAAATTCTAGAACTCATCAGTCTATCAGACCCAGACTCAAAAAAATAAGGTGCAAAGTGATTGAGGATGACATCTAGTGTTAATCTCTGGCTGCCATATATACACGCACACATAAGTGCATGAACACACAAAGTCTCAGGTGACTGGCTGGAAGGGAACCTTGGATACTAAACAAATGATAGAGGACATTCCATGCCTCAGCCAAGATAAGGCTTTCCTCATTCCTTTGCAAGAGTTGACCATAGAGGAACTCATACTCAACTAACTCTCATACCCCAAGACAGTTCCCAAGCCCTGAAACAAAACCTATGGTTCTCGGGTAGGATAGCCAGATAAAACACAGAAAACTCAATCTGTTTTGATTATCAGATAATGTTGTTGTTGTTTCTTTTAAGACAGAGGTTCACATAGTCCAGGCTCAGGATGACCTTGAACTCCTGATCCTCCTGCCTCAGATTCCCAAGTGCTAGGATTACAGGCATGCACCAACTAGCTGTGATTTTTTAAAAAATTATTTTTATTTTTTATTTTTATTTTATGTGTATGTGTGTATTACCTATATGTAGGTAAGTGCACTCATATAGTGCAATGCCTGCGGAGGACAAAAGAGGCTGTCAGATCCCCTGGAACTGGAGTTACAGACAGTTGTTAGCTGCCATATGGGTGCTGGGATTCGAACCCAGTCTTCTGCAAGAACAGTCAGTGTTCTTACCCACTGAGCCATCTCTCCAGCCCTGATTAAAAATTTTTTAATGGTGATTTTTTTAGTGTTTCTAATAGAGCATGGAACATCCCTATACTGATAAATTGTTTATCCAAACTTCAAATTTGACTGAGCACCCAGTACTTTTATTTGCTAAGTCAGACTTAGCAAACATTAGTATGTGGCATACAGTGGGAACCCTGACCCACACACAGGCAGCTGTACTGAGATCAAGGAAGTTGTGCATTTAATAATGAAGTCCCCTGTCATATAATTAACTTATATGCACTTTTTTTTTTGGTCTTTTTGAGACAGGGTCTCCCTGTAGCCCCAGCTGTCCTGGAACTCACTATGTAGACCAGGCTGGCCTTGAACTCACAAAGATCCGCCTGTCTCTGCCTCCTGAGTGCTGGGATTAAAGGTGTGCACCACCATGCCTGTCTATATGCACATTTTTAAAAAGTGATTCAGTAAACAACAAAATCTCAAGAAACAACCTGCTGGGAGCCACTACAGTGTGGAGTTGAGCCTGAACCAGCCTGGCTGGTCCTTATAGGGAGATTTCTTATAACTCCAGTGGAAATCAGGTTTCTAATAGGGAGAAGAGTCTCTGAGGCAGTCCAGCCTCACCCATTTTGGGGAAAAAACCCTAGGTTCATATAGCAGGTTCAGCTCACTGGAACAAGGGCAATGTAAATACATAAGATGCCCGACATTTTACACTGCTGCCCCTTTGTAGCAACAGCTGGCCTGGAATTCGCTATGTAGGCCAGGTTGGCCTCAATCTCACAGAGATCTGCCTGGCCCTGCCTCCCTAGTGCTGGGGTTAAAGGCATGTGCCATCATGTCTGGCATCATCACCACTTTTTTTATTTTGTTTTGTTTTGTTTTGAGACAGGGTCTCCCTGTAGCCCCAACTGTCTTGGAACTCACTATGTAGACAAGGCTGGCCTTGAATTCACAGAGATCCGCCTGCCTCTGCCTCCGGAGTGCTGGGATTAAAGACCTGCGCCACCACACCCACTCCCGGCGTCATCACCATTTTTAAGGTTTATAAATTTGCACTTCCAAAATGTTCAGGAATTTGGTCAATATCACATTGGCTCCAAACGGTAGAACGAGGTTTTTTTTTTATATTTTATTATTTTATGTGCATGAATGTATTGCCTGCATGTGTGTAAGTGCACTCGTGTTGTGCAGTGCCCGCTCAGGTTAGAAGAGGGCATCGGATTCCCGCTGGAACTGGAGTTATGGACGGTTGTTAGTTGCCATGTGGATGGTGGTAATGGAACCCCGCTCCTCTGCAAGAGCAGTCAGTGCTCTTAACCACTGAGCCAACTCTCCAGCCTCAAGAACGAGAATTCTTAACCCCCGTTAGGCTGCATTCACCAGACCACGTAGTTTCCGATGGTTCCCATACATTGCTACAACACACCGGAACTACTGGACATCCTGGACTACTGGACACCTGCCCACAAGAACACTCTCCAGTACACGTCCTAATCACAAACAGAACCACTCTCCTCGAGAGAATTCAGCCAGTGTGTAGCCTAAAATGGTGCTGCCTCCAGAACCTTCCCTCATCACCTCACTTACCCAGATTAGCCATGCCTAGTCCCACTCCCCAGCAGGGAATAACCCAGGAGACCGCCCTGAGAAGTACAACTTCCAAGCACCGCCTCCTCTAATCATCTACCAGAACGGTCAGGCGCACGGCTTCTGGGACTTGTAGTTCTACGCAGAACCCGTTCCCAAGGACTCCGTATCCCAGCATGCCAAGGAGCCGAAAGGCAGGAGCTCAGAGGGCTCATCGCCGCCGCTGCCGTCGCCGGGGCTGCGCAGGCGCAGCGTCCCTGTTTGTCCGCCCTGGAGAAGGGAGAGAGGTACGGTGGAAGTCAAAACCCTAACCCAGCCGGAGCTAGACTGACTTGCCTCGGGCCGGAACAAGTCAGTTCCGGTGCGGACCGAAGGACCTCAGAGTGAATGGAGGCGGCCTGGCCTTGAGATCAACGCTAGCGGGGCCAGCCTGGCCGCCGGGCCTACAAAACCGGCAGGCAGGCGTGCCGAAGCCACCCAGGGCCTAACCTCAGGTCCCGGGCAAGAAGCTTAGGCTCCGGCCTGACAGCGAGGCTTGGCTCGTCCCCCTTGGGGCTACAGTCCGCCCGGACCGGAACCACAGCCTCCACAGGTGACAGACGCCGGTGAGTAGTAGGGCCCGGGCCTCCCGTCGGGGCCGGACTGGGACGAGGCCCCGGGGAGGCCCCGAGACCACCTTTCTGGCCTTTGCTCAGGCCGACATACGCCGGGAAGATGCAACGCGCCCTACCCGGTGCCCGCCAGCATTTGGGGGCCATTCTGGCCAGTGCCAGCGTGGTGGTGAAGGCGCTGTGCGCCGCGGTTCTATTCCTCTATCTGCTCTCCTTCGCCGTGGACACAGGCTGCCTGGCGGTCACCCCAGGCTACCTCTTTCCACCCAACTTCTGGATCTGGACCCTGGCCACCCATGGGCTGATGGAGCAGCACGTGTGGGACGTGGCCATCAGCCTGGCCACAGTGGTGGTGGCTGGGCGTTTACTGGAGCCCCTCTGGGGAGCCTTGGAGCTACTCATCTTCTTCTCAGTGGTGAATGTGTCCGTAGGGCTTCTGGGGGCCTTTGCCTACCTCCTCACCTACATGGCTTCCTTCAACTTGGTCTACCTGTTCACTATTCGTATCCACGGCGCCCTGGGCTTCCTAGGTGGTGTCCTGGTGGCACTCAAGCAAACTATGGGAGACTGTGTGGTTCTGCGAGTGCCCCAGGTCCGCGTCAGCGTCGTTCCCATGTTACTGCTGGCGCTGTTGCTACTGCTCCGGCTGGCCACGCTGCTCCAGAGCCCGGCACTGGCTTCCTACGGCTTCGGGCTACTTTCCAGTTGGGTATATCTTCGCTTCTATCAGCGCCATAGCCGGGGCCGAGGAGACATGGCTGACCACTTTGCTTTTGCCACCTTCTTCCCTGAGATCCTTCAGCCTGTGGTGGGGCTGCTGGCGAACTTGGTACATGGCCTCCTAGTGAAAGTAAAGATATGCCAGAAGACAGTGAAGCGCTATGATGTGGGAGCACCATCCTCCATCACTATCAGCCTCCCGGGCACTGACCCTCAAGACGCAGAGCGGAGAAGGTATTGTGAACGCTTCCAAAATCTTGGCATAGAAAAAATATCGGTGGAGTCACATGCCATCTCTTGAGATGCTTGCTGTACATTGGCTAGAGAACTACAGGCAAGGTGTTGAGGTCAGCTTCAGAAAGAGAAAATTCAGTGTGGGGCCTTAAGGATTCAGTATGTAGGTTTCTGGGCTCCTTTTATGTGTGCTTCTCACCACTAACCAATCTAAAGAACGCCAAGTCTCTTTTGATCTTGTCTCAGGCTCTCCAAATACTAGACACTGGTCCTGTGGGAGCCAGAAACAATCTTTTGGTCCTTTTTCCTGTGAGGAGGGACAAGGAAGGACACCTGTGTCATTAAGAAGTCATCTGAGCCACCCCAGTTTCCAAATACTGAACTACATCTTTCTGGACTGTGCTTCTTCTCTTAAATGAAGGAAGACTGGGGTATCACTAAATTTACCCCTCCTTCAATAGGCATGTATCACCAAACCTAGAGGACAGGCTACATGACCCAGTACAGGAACCTACTGACCACCTGAGCAGAGACCTTTGCATTATCTATAAACCAAGCCATCTGCAGCATCAGTAGTTCCAGCTGCATTATTCACTGGACACTTTGGCCAAGGCAGTAGAGAGCTTTTTAAATTCACCTCTTACTTTCTCAAAGACCTGTGGATTCTTTACAGTGTTTTCAGCTTCCAAAAGATCCACAGCTCCATTTCCAACATTATTAGTTTTTTGAAACAATTTGTCACAAGCCTTGTTTATTACCATTTGTCAAAGGTCCTGCTTTTGCTCACCTGTGAAATGGGTTCCTGACCTCAATGGGACAGTTGTCCTTGAGCTAATTCTTCACAGAGGTTGTAGCTGAATGTGGAACACATCTTCCTTAGAAGAGTTTGCAGCTTGTATTCAAGGTGGTAGATGTGGAAAAGCATCCAAGGCATGCTACAGGCCCAATTCTGGGCCCTACAGCTTGAAGTCTTTTGGGGTGACCCAAAGACAGTTCCATCTTGACCTTATTTAGTGGAAGAGATGGGGCTTGTAGGACTGGGTCTGCCAGAAACAGGGCTGTTCTTAGTCTGAATATTCAGGTGGGACCTGGCCATAAGTGGCCCTCTCTCCAGTGAGAGGTCTTGAATTGCTATGATTGACTAGACATTGAGAAAACCCCTGTCCAGGACCAGGAAAATAGAGGAAGAAGAGTGGGGATGGGAGCAAGAGGTGGGGTCTTGCCTACTCTGATGGTTGTTAGCTTCCATGGGGTCAGCATTACTCTTCCAACCAATCTGCCATCTGACTGCATGTCACTCTCTGACCCAAAGGGCCACTAGTAGGAGATGGGATTTCTTCTCAGTCTCTGACCCTTGTAAGAAGGTGACTACTGGCAAGGGCATGGTAGCCTGGGCAGTAACAGGGAAGTCCTCTTAGTGCCAACTTGCCATAGACCAGGTTGGAAGTGTGCTAGGTTTTTTATATCCATCTCTCTATTGCTTTTCCTGTCTTTTTCCTTGGCATGGTGGACATTTTGGATCTCTGGAAGGCTATAGGGACTGTGTGCCCTTTGGTGGTAAAGATGCTGAGCCATCATGGTCCACAGTGGCCAGCTGGAAGTGTTGCCTCACAGCCTGGCCATTCCACCTTGTGTGGGCCAGAGTACTAAGAACATATGCATACTTGCTTGTAGTGTATTTTCTCACCTTTCCTCAAAATGATGGCTCCAAAAGTCTACCCCATGAAAACAGTAGGCTCAGCTCTGTGCCCTACCCACATGGGCTATTTCTTTTCCTTCTATAAAGGTTCTGCTAAGTGTGTGTAACATAGGTCTAAGTGGCTTTGGGAGACTCCTGGGAATAAAGGTATCAGCGTTGGGAAGGGTGAAATGACCCAAATTGACCCTGCTTCATTGATAACCCTTTCCTTAGTTAAGTCTGGTGGTGCAGGCCTGTATTCCCAGCTGCTCAGGAGGCTGAAGCAGGAGGATCATGAGTTAAGACCTATCTAGGCTACAGAACTAGCTCAAAACCAGCATGGGCCCCATTGAACCAGACCCTGCCTCAAAATTTTTTTTCCTAAGGGCTAGAAATACAGCTCTGTGGTAGAATACTTGCTTAGCTTACATGAAGCCCTAGAGTCAATCTCTAGTACTACAAGAATAAGTATCCCTCTCCTTGGCAATAACACCAGTGCTTAGGCAGGAACTCATCTCTAGGAACGAAACCATTCTACCCATCTGCCCTGAAGCACTTGATCCATCCATCCTTAGGCACCAAACTCAGGAGATTCCTGGTGAGTGGCCTGGTAGTGAAGCTGGACTAATCTAGGTGGCTTTCTGAACCTGAAGGTGCCTCAGCTATGAGGAAGCCTTTGAGTCCTCAATTCTGATTAGCAGAGTTGGTCCTAATCCAGTCTGTTGGGCCCTGTGTGAGGAATGGAAAACATGGGATTCTGGGAGAGGAGTCTCTTTGGTGGGGAGGATTTAGCCTGTGGAGAAAGGGTGCAGAGTATAAGCCAACCAAACCCAGTGACCTATCTTTTCTCCTTTGGCCCCAGGCAACTGGCCCTGAAGGCTCTCAATGAGCGGCTGAAGAGAGTAGAGGATCAGTCTGTCTGGCCCAGCATGGAAGATGATGAAGAGGAGGCTGGGGCCAAAATGGACAGTCCTCTACCCTCAGAAAAAGTGTCCACACCCCCAGGAAAGGGGACTGTTCCAGAATCCAGTCTCATCACCTTTGAGGCAGCTCCCCCAAAGCTGTAACTTCAGACCTCCTTGAGTGTAGCATTTCCACTCCCAACCCCCTTTCCCATACCTCTCAGCTACTTCCGAGCACTGACTGCTCTGAAGAGAGGGATGAAGGCCTGCTGGAGACTTCCATGGCCTTCCGCTGTTTCTCGCCAACACTATCCAGGGCCCTTATGACCTGGTTCCAACTCCAGACAACCACTATGCCAGGCATGGGGCCTCTGAGGCCATCAGCCAGTCCAGACCCCCATTTGAGGTAAGATTGTACCTCAGCAAGTACAATTCCTCATCAAGAAAGTGGCTGCAGGGACACTGGTGCCACAGCTCCTGGGCTGGTCTTCACATCTGAAACTCGTTGCCAAGAGCCCTGAGCCAAGGCAAGGATTTGTATTTGCCAAAAATGTTCTGGGAGGCCCAGCCAGTGCAAGAGCCAATGTGGGGCTGCACATCCCTGCCCACCCTGAGAAGACTGTTCACATCAGGATTTCTTGTTTCCCTCTGCTGTGGCAGTGACTGCTTCTGGCCAGAGTAACCACAGCTCCCAGGTATTTTCTACAGGACCACTTGAGCGGGCAGCCAAGCCTAGCCTTACAGTATCAATAAAGCAGTTCTTTGAGGTGTGGCTCCTGGGCTCTGTAAGGCCACCTTGTACAGTTCCTTCATCATTTTCAAATGCAAATTTTAAATGGTGTTTACTGGGTCCAAGGGCTCAATTCCATAATTCCAGCTGGCTAGAAGCTCATCACCTCCACCCTGTTCCCTCTACTATCACATGTCTGCCAAGCAGCCTTCCAGAGCCATCACCTCAGACCCTTACTCCTGTTTCTCTCCTTTCCAGTTCCTAGTAAGAAAAGGTCTGCGCCAGAGGACCTGACAGTTGAGGGCCTCTCTATCATAAATTGTTCTTAGGCCTGCCTGTAATCCCAGCCTGAGCTACATAGTGAGACCCTATCTCAAAAAAACGGGTTAAGGGTATAGCTCAGTTGGTAGAATGCTTGCTTTACATTCACAAAGCCCTGGATTTGGTTCCCAGCACTGCATAAAAGAGGCACATGGTAGGACATGCCTGTAATCCCAGCACTCAGGAGGTAAAAGCAGGAGGATCATAAATTCAAGGTCACCTGCAACTATATAGTAAGTTCAAAGCCATCCTGAGAGTCATGAAACCTTGTCTCAAAAACAAACCTGGTGTGGTAGCACATGCCTTTAATCCCAGTACTCAGGCAGCAGAGGCAGGCACATCTCTGAGTTTGAGGCCAGCCTCAAAGTGTGCCTCATAGTGAGGTCCAGGCCAGCTGGGGCTACAGCAACACCCTCTCTCAAAAGAAGGTATTCATGGAAAATGTGCTCTGTATTTGACACCTGTGTAGACAGCCCATCTCTAACTCAGTCTCCAGACTCCAATACAGTCTGTAGCTGGAAACACATGGTTGTACTATCCACTTTGAACATACTAAAGCCCTGGGTGGCATAGGAAGCTTAGCAGCCAGATTCTAAGGATTTGTGTTCTTGGAGAGGTCTACCATTCAGAAGGGACTCCCCACCTTGCCCAGCTGTCCATTTTCTCATGTTAATGGCATTAGCAAAAACCATCCTCAACTCTGGGCCGCTGTTTCCATCAGTCTTTAGTAAATTTTTTTTTATTTTACTTTTTACTCTCCATAATTTCTGGACATAGCAGTACAAATATAAGCTGTATAGTTGGGGAGACAGTGTTGCAACCCCAGCTTCATCCAGACACACAATCTATGCTCCTCTAGAATGATGGTGAAAAGAAAAAGGGAGGCACTCTAGCATAAGGAGCAAAAATGTCACACAGATTTCCTATCCCTGAGTGCCCTAGTACCTGAAGTGTCCCCTGACACAATCAGCAAGAGTCCAGGAGGTCCCCAGCTCCAACTGCTATGCTGAAGTGCAAATCCAGGATTCCCCTTGGCTGGGAAGAGCTCATGGTTGGATCCTTTTGCGGTATAGGTATGCATTGCTCACCTGGTTCATGATGACCAAACTGGTGAGGACAGGGCATAGCACAGCCAGGTACCAGGTTCCACCAGTGACATTAGCAGTGAACCACAGTGAGCACATGCCCAACAAGAGGCTGGCACTTCCTAGCAGGTAGCCCACCAGCCCAGAAGTGGCATGGTAGAGTTTGAGCTTTGCCAGGGGCCATCGGGGCAACAGCTTAGGATAGAGCAGCCCCACACCCCCTGAGCACTGCAGACTTGCCCACAGCACGGCTAGTAGCCCTGTCTGCCCATGCCGCGTGGCCAGGTGTGCTTTGCCAAGCTGTTCTTTGTGGAGGATGACAAGGCTGAGGCCCAGTAGAGCACACAGCAGAGCTAGCAGCTGTAGTACCCAGTGGCAGCGGGCTCGGACCTTCCGAGACAGGGACCGCAGCAGGGAACTCTCAGGAGAAAACATCAGTAGTGCCTCGGTCATCAGGAAAGAGAACTGAGGAGACAGAGGGTGGGAAACAAGTGAGAATGTTTCACCCACTAAAGGGGAAGATCACTTTACATAACCCTCCAAGTTATCAGTGTACTTGGCCCCATTTCCCTTCTTCATTCTCTTCCCATGGACAAAATACTTCATTTAGTGGGACAAGAGTGGAGAACCCTATCTGGGACAACATCTGCCCTGAATAACTAATGAGAGGTGCCTCTCCAGACTTTTTCCTAGGTGCTATTCTAAAATGTCATCTCTGCTACATTACCCCGCAAACAAAGTCCGAGATGTGGCAGTTATAAATGATTCACAAGCTTTGTTTCCCTCCCATGGGGCTGGATACAATTTCTTGGCAAGAGCGGGCCACATGGGTGCACTGTTTCAGGGAAAATTAGATGCATCACCATAAATTAAGGTAGAAAGGGACAAAGCAACCTCCAAATGTAATTTCTCAGCTTCTTGCCTTGAGGTGGGAGAAGCCTCATTTTGTGCCTGGATGAGCCTCACCCATTTGTCCTTGGTGTTGGTCTTGATCACAGAAGCAGTAGTTGGGACAACTCCTCTAAATAGACACTGAACGTCCGCAAGGATTCAGAGGCTGTGAGGGTTACCTACCTATGCCCATACTCTATCCCTGAAACCTGCCCAGACCCACTACTTACAGCCAGAGACATAAGCACAGGGTGCCAGGAGAAGAGACCTGGAATGAGAAGAGGAAGCCTTGTGAGATTGAGGAAAAAAGAAACCAGCATACCAGTCCCTACAGGCTAAGACATATGGGCAACCCATCACCTAAGGAGTTGTCAAAATGTGTGCCCCCTCTTGCAATAAACCCTACCCACCCCATTCTGGATCAAAAAGCATGATCTGCCACTCCTCTGGCAGCTGACTTCCTCCAGCATCTCCAAGAGGCTGGAGTGAAGTTTCAAGTCAAGGAAGGAGAAACAAGGTACTCCAGAGCTTGGTCATGCTGGTAGAGCCCTTAACTCACCTGTTCTACCCATAACATAATATCTTCAGCATAGTCAGTTCCTCAGCTAGTCAATCCTGTTTCTGGAGTCAAACCCAAGACCTCCTACTGCCCTTCTGCCCAAGAAAAGTGGCCTTTCCCTTCCCAGAAGTCGACTATAAATCCTACTTACTGGAGCCAGGCCTGGCAAGCACAGTCACAAAGATGGTAAAGCCCAGGGCCATAAGGTGGGCTGCAGCCCCAGAGGCAGTGCGTAGAGCTCGGTAGATGTGTGACTCGGTCTCCACAGAAAGGGCCATGGTCAGCCCAGCCGATAGCTGTATCCTGAAAGCATCGTAGCGTTGGCAAGAGTGCCCACAGTCCGCGCCTCTCACCGGCGAAAGGAATGGCACCTTTTTCGGAAAATTTATGACAGGAACAAACCGAGGCCAGCACCAAGAATAGTCTCAACTTGCCTAGAGAAGACTAGTTACCTAACAGCGTCTACCTGTCGGAGTCTACCTGTATTTGAAGTGATATTGATCCCTAGACCACCTTTCAGGTAGGAGATGTAAGGACACGTGAGACTACAAATCCCAGAATGCATTACGTCGTCCGTGGCGGAAGCGCCAGATCGGAAGGCGTGGAGCACTACGGGACTGGTAGTTCCCAGCTGCGTTCCTAGCTAAGGGTGAATCTCTTTGCGCACTGCCTCCCCACGTGCAGTTAGCACGCTGTCCCTACACGGAAGCAATTTGCCTTCCTCACCTGCTGCTCAGGCTCGACGCAGTGATTTCCTCCAAAATAAACTGGCTACTCTGAGCCCCGCCGGCCGCGCCGCCGCTCCGTTACAGAGGCGCTTCACTTCCGGGTGTGACGGCTACCCACCCCAGACTTCCTGGGACAAGCCCCCTCTAATCCCACCCAGTGACAGCCACGCCTCCAAATCACCTTGCGCAGGCGCTGTTAAACTGACGGCTTTGTTGGCTTGAACGCCCTTCTTTGCGTGACCTAGTAGCCCAGGCCTCCTTGCTTTTTTTGACAGGTGTTCTCAGGGTGGGGTAGATCACCGCGCGAGACAAAAAAACTACAGAATCGGGACTGGTCAGCGCCATGGGCAGCAGCTGCCGCATCGAATGCATATTCTTCAGCGAGTTCCACCCCACGCTTGGACCCAAGATCACCTATCAGGTGGGAGTGGGCGGGGAAAGGGACGCTCTCCAGAGCTCAGCTGGCAGCCTGGAAGGGCTGTGGGTCCCTGTACTGCGTTAGGGCATGCCACTCCTTTCGCATATAACTTTAAACAGCGAGGATACACAGACCCAGGTCTCTGGCTCCTGGTGTGGGGTAGGAAACATACTGTATCACAACAGCCAGTTTTGTGGAAAATTGGGCTGTAAGTGTTCAGGGGAGGTGCTGGGTCTCATGGAAGGTGGAATAGATGACCAAGGGAATCACTGAATTGAGACATAAATGATGCCTAGAAAATGAGGTGAGAGTAGAGTGTTCCAGGTAGTGGGAATAGTGACTGCAAAGCCAGGAAGCCAGTGAAAACAGCATGTGTTTGGAAACACAGTGGAGTAGTAGATTAGATGGATGAAGGAAAGGGAAACACTAGAGTGCTTAAATCTAGGTGTGTGTGTCCGGTATATAACCTAGTATACTCCACCCAATCCCAGTGTCCATTGAGGGAACTCTTGCCACTCTCCTCCCCAGGTCCCTGAGGATTTCATTTCCCGAGAGCTATTTGACACGGTCCAAGTATACATCATCACCAAGCCAGAACTACAGAACAAGCTTATCACTGTGTGAGGCCTTAGTTGGGTGGGAGAGAAGGGGTCCCAGAAGGAGGGGACCAACTTGGGGGACAGGCTGACTCTCTTCTACCCATCCAGGACAGCCATGGAAAAGAAGCTGATCGGCTGCCCTGTATGCATTGAACACAAGAAGTATAGTCGCAATGCCCTCCTCTTCAACCTGGGCTTCGTGTGTGATGCTCAGGCCAAGACTTGTGCCCTTGAACCCATTGTTAAAAAACTGGCTGGCTATCTGACCACACTGGAGGTCTGCAACAGGATGGGCTTGGGGGTATGGGCAGGCACAGTTGGGGCAAGTGTTCCTATATCTCCAACCTCCCCACTCCCAACAAGCTAGCTCAGGATCCAGCTAGCCAGGAACTCTGATGTGTACCCATCATGTTATCCTGTTCTATCCAGCTTGAAAGCAGCTTCGTGTCCACAGAGGAGAGCAAGCAGAAGTTGGTGCCCATCATGACCATTTTATTGGAGGAGCTAAATGCCTCTGGCCGGTGCACTCTTCCCATTGGTATGGCCAGCCTCTGCCAGGACAGCAGATGAGTAGAGGAGGGATGGGAAAGTGGCAGAAGTAAGCACAGCCACTGGGGGAGGGTAAGAGTCTTGAACAAATTGGTATACAGGAAATAGCTGTGGGTTGAAGCAATGATGCTTAAAGCCCCCCAGTACATAATGGACCTGGGTTTGGGAGGCAGGAGAACTCTTCAGCTCTGCTTCTTGGGCATATTATTTTCCCTTGGACTTCAGTTTCTCACTCCATAAAAGGAGAATGACCCAAGAACCCTGCCTTCCTCAACTGATGCTGGGAGCTTTAGATGGTAATTGAGGGCCCCTTGGGAAAGATGATACTGAAGATATGAGTGGGGTTCCATGCAGATGAGTCCAACACTATCCACTTGAAAGTGATTGAGCAACGGCCAGACCCTCCTGTGGCCCAGGAGTATGATGTGCCTGTCTTTACCAAGGACAAAGAAGATTTCATCAACTCGCAGTGGGACCTCACCACACAGCAGGTGTACCAGCCCTCTCTGAGTATTATCACCTTGAGCTGCCCACAGCCTTGGTCTCATCTCACCTTTGCTGACCCTGACTTGCTCTGCACAGATCCTGCCCTACATTGATGGATTCCGCCATGTCCAGAAGATCTCTGCAGAAGCAGACGTGGAGCTCAACCTGGTGCGCATTGCCATCCAGAACCTGCTGTGAGTGAAGCTACCGTCATTCCCATTATGGGGTCACCAGCCAGAGAAGAGCCCAAGGGCCTTAAGTATAGGACTGGGAAGGCACAGTGTTCAGAAGCTAAGTACAGTTCTTTTCCCTAGGTACTATGGTGTTGTGACACTGGTATCCATTCTCCAGGTAGGTGAATCTGGGATATAGTTGTAAAGTATAAACCATATAACTGGGCCAGATCAAGCCAGGCTCCGAAGCCTATCACTCAGGCTATTATACTTCCTGCTACTTTCTAGTACTCCAATGTGTACTGCCCAACACCCAAAGTCCAAGACCTGGTAGATGACAAGTCCCTGCAGGAGGCATGTCTATCCTACGTCACCAAGCAAGGTAGTGGCAAGCTTTGGGGGAGATCATCTTGGGGAGAAAAGGGTCATCTGGCAAGCTGACCCCTGGCATCCACAGGGCACAAAAGGGCCAGTCTCCGAGATGTATTTCAGCTGTACTGCAGCCTGAGCCCTGGCACCACTGTGCGAGACCTCATTGGCCGCCACCCCCTGCAGTTGCAGCATGTTGATGAGAGGTCAGAGGGGCAGTCTCAGGCATGATGGGTTGGACTATCTTGGGTCTCTGGAGGAGCCTTCAGTCAGGGAGGAACCAGGGGATTCCCAGTGATCAGAAGAATGTGGCACTGCTAATCCAGGCAGGTCCAGTCCTCGAGGTAGTGAGCTTGGAGGCCACACTAGCCCCGAGACACAATTTAAGGGGAGACTGAGGAAAGGATTGGCTCGACAAAGGCATCAAACCTTTTCCCCAACAATCAACCCAGGAAGTTGATCCAGTTTGGACTTATGAAGAACCTCATCCGAAGACTACAGAAGTATCCAGTGCGAGTGTCTCAGGAGGAGCGGAGCCATCCTGCCCGGCTTTACACAGGCTGCCACAGCTATGATGAGATCTGCTGCAAGACAGGTGAAGGCAAACAGGGCAGTCTAGGTGGGATGAGGGCTGACTGGCCAAGCCAAGGCAACTGACCTCAAGTCCCTCACCCTACCTAGGCATGAGCTACCATGAGCTGGATGAGCGGCTAGAAAATGACCCCAACATCATCATCTGCTGGAAGTGAAGCTGACTGACTGAAGTATATTGTGGCTACTTCCTCCTGCTAAGCTCTGACTAGTCCAGGGCTAGATACGTAAGTTAGTATATATTGTCCGAAGGTTGATCCTCAGTTTTGTAAATAAAGTTATCAATTTCACCTTGTTTATTGAGTACTGCCTCAGCCAACCATGAGAGCTAGCAGTGGATAAAATAGCCATGCTGGAGCGCCATCTGGTGGGCATAAATGACAATGGGCAAGTAAACAGTCTGGTGGGGTTGGTTTTTGGTTTTGGTTTGTTTTTTAATTATTTTATGTACATGAGTGTTTTGCCTGCACAACGTGCATGCAGTGCCCACAGTGACCAGAAGATGGTGTCGAATACCCTCAAACAGGAGATGGACAGTTGTTAGCCACTGTGTGGATGCTGGTTTATGCTCAGATGCACAGAGGAATACCACATGGTGATAGTCAAATTAGTTCTTTATAAATAGCCAGGTCAGAGAGAGGGCTTATGCCCAAAAGAACTCAACCCCGAGGAGAAGCAAGGCAGGGCTTATAAAGCTTAAAACCACAATTACATTATGCCAGGGGCAAAGACAATAACCATAGTTACATCAGATTACCATAGTTACACCACACAGATCAGTTAACAAAGAGGTTCTTAGTTAACAATAAGTTTCAGTTAGGCTGGGTGGGAGGATATACTATGTGGACATGGTACTAGGCTACTTGTAAGTTTCCCAATATTGTAAAAATAATGTACTCCCTGAAACTACCTGCATGAGACGTTCTGCCTAGCTGTCGGCAGTGGGAATGGCTGGGCAAAAACACAGGGTAAAACAAAAATCAGAACAAAATGGAGTTTGTTTTGCCATTTCACCGGGAACAGAACCTGGGACCTCTGCAAGAGCAGCCAGTACTCTTAACCACTGAGCTTTATCTCTCCAGCCCCAACCTTGAACTTATGATCTTCCTGCCTCCACTTCCTCAGTATTAGGATTCTATGTGCTGCCCCACTCCATATATGCAGTGCTGGGGATTGAACCTGCGGGGGTCTCTCTCTCTCTTCACGGGTCGTTGGCCACCGGTCCACGAGGGCAGGGGGAGCAGAAGCGGTGAACGGAGTCAAGACGGCCAGTGAGCACTGACAGAAGAAAGCCCTTCCGGGGAGGCTGGTTTCATGGGGCAGTGAAACAAATGCAGTGATACAGCTCCAGACTCAGTGAAACAGCTCCAGATTCAGTGAAACAGCTCCGTTTATTCAGAGTAGCCAAAGCCTCAGCTGATAGGTGCTCATAGTATGCTTTATTTACATGTGGCAGTGGGCTCCTATCTTCCAGACTATCAGGCAATGCCTGATTATCATATAGAAAAAACCTGGGGGTAGTTTTTACTCCAGGTAACTATGCCAAAGGTCATGTTCCAAATAAGGTCAGGCACCCCTGCTTGGTGGCACTTTCCAGGTAAGCCACAAAGAGAGCAGGAGGCCCCCTGCTGAAAAGGGGAGTCCTTCCATTTGGCGCCGAGCCCCTTAGGGCTATCCGGACATGGAGAACTACAACCCTAACAGCAGGGTTTCCCAACATGAACCCAGGGTTTTGTGCATGCTGGGTAAGTACTCTACCAACTCAGTTATATCTGAAGCCCTGGATCTGTTTATTGTACACTGATGCAGCTGGAATCAGATGTTGGGATGGGAACAGAAATTTCTCTGGATTAGATGGGCAAGAAAGACCTCACTTGGGTGATTTAAGCTAAACTCTGAAGGAGTAACAGTATGCCAGGAGAGGAAACAAGTGCAAAACTATAAGGTAAGGGTCAGATGTGGAGGTACATGCTTATAATCCTAGCACTCAAGAGGCTAGGCAGGAGGATTGCTTTGAGTTCAAGGCCAATTTGGACTATGAGTTCAAAGCCAGCCTGGATGACTTGGTGAGACCCTGTCTCAAAAAGCCAAAGGAGCCAAGTGTAGTGGCTTATGCCGTTAATCCCAGCACTTGGGAGGCAGAAGCAGGTATATCTCTGAGAGTAAAAGGCCAGCATGGTCTACATAGCAAGTTCCATATCAGCCCAGGCTACATAGTGAGATGCATTCTCAAAAAGCCAAAGCAATGTATAACAGAAATTTAAATGAGGACCATGGAGCTAGAACATGGGAAACAAGAAAGAACCCAAAATCAGCCAAGCATGATCGTGCACACCTGTAATCCCAATACTTGGGAAGCTGACCAAGAAGACTGAGAGTTTAAGACCAGCCCTTGGTGAGACCAGGCATGATGGCTTATGCCTTTAATCCCAGTACTCCGAAGGCAGAGGCAGGTGGGTCTCTGTGAAATAGAGTCCAGCCTGGTCTATATAGTGAGTTCTAGTCTAACTGGGGCTATTTTGAATGCCAGAGGCAACCACAAGGTCATCCCCTGTGAGGGAGGAATGTCAAGTGCACATCTTTAAGACTCTTGGCTACCAGGGAGGCAGAGACAGGAGGATCCCTAGAGCTTGCTGGCCAGTCAGTCTAGCCAAATTGGTGAGGTCCAGATTCAATGAGAGACCCTGTCTCAAAAAATAAGGTGGAAGATACCCAATGTTGACATCTGGCCTCCACGTGCATGTACATACACCTAGACCCCTCCCCCATGCACATACATACTCACCTACACGCACATAGAGTTCCAGGCTTCCATCCTGGGCCTTTGAAACCCTGTCTCAACCCCCACCGCTAAAAAAAAAAAAAAAAAACTACTCCTAGAAATAATATTTTTAAATAGCTATTTTTTATTTTTATTTTTTTAATTTTTTTGTCTTTTTGAGACAGGGTATCTCTGTAGCCCCAGCTGTCCTGGAACTCACTATGTAGACCAGGCTAGCCTTGAACTCACAGAGATCCACCTGCCTCTGCCTCCCTAGTGCTGGGATTAAAGGCGTGTGCCACCACGCCTGGCAATTTTATTTTTATTTTATGTGTATGCATGTATTGCCTGCATGTTGGTAAGTGCACCCTTGTCGTGCAATGCCTGCAGAGGTCAGAAGAGGCTATTGGATCCCCTGGGACTGGAGTTACAGACAGTTGTTAGCTGCCGTGTGAGTGCCGGAATTCAAACCCGGGTCTTCTGCAAGAACAACCAGTGTCCTTAACCACTGTGCCATCTGTCCAGCCCCTAAATAGCTTTATTTTAAAAAATAAGTTAATAATAAAATAGACATAATTTATATTTGTGTGTACTTCTTTAATGTCTGGGTTTTTAAAAAGACAAATAAGGGTGAGGAAAAAGACTCAGCGGGTAAAAGTACTTGCTATGCAAGCCTGGAGACCTGAGTTTGATACCCAGGACCCATGTAAAGATGGAAGGAGAGAAGTGACTCCACAAAGTTGTCCTCTGACCTCTACATGTGCATCATGTAAGGAACTTAATCCCTGAAAGCAAACAGAGTCACTGAGGAGTCACAAAGATGGCACACTTCTTCTTGTTGTTGTTCGGAGACAAAGGCCTGGCAGGCTTTCTTTCCCCCACAGCAAAACCTCTCTTCCAGCCGACTGGTCCAGACCATTCTAGATAAAACCAAAGGTGGACTTGGCAGCTTGGAGCTTTGACCTATGGGCTCTCTGTTCTTTGTTTAGGTTGACCAATTAGGAGAGGAGGACCTGCCCCGACAAAATCATCTAAAAGTCCCAAGCTGTCCTGGGGACTTTATATTTTTCAGTCTCTGAATCCCCTCTGCACCTATGGAGAGCTTTTCTCTCTGGATAAATGTGTGTATTTACATGTGATTCTCCATCTTTCAATAAAGCCCGATTGCGTGCTGAAAAATTTTTTTAAAAAGACTCATGTCTGCTGGGCTTGGCATGATAGTGCACACCTTTAGTCCCAGCACTCAGGAGGCAGAGGCAGAGACAGATTTCTATGAGTTCCTGGTTGTCTACATAGAAAGTCGTAAGTTCCAGGCTAGTTCAAGCCACATAGTGAGACTCTGTCTTAAAAAAAAAAAGACTTCTGGCTGCTGATGTGAGTTCAGAGTGCAGTTAAATTGGTCTTATGAAGAGGCCGCTGTAGTTACCCCATAAGAGGCTAAGATAGCGAGGGGGAACAGGAGTTGCTGGTGAGAATCGGGTTTACTCCACTGCTGTGCAGGCCAACCTCAGCCCAGGGAGAGCATCTAGGAGTCGGATGATACTTGGCAGAAAGGTAGGTGTGGCGAGCGGGGTGGGGGGGGGGGAATACTGCGCAGGCGCCAAGCTCATCCGTTTCCGTGGCGATGAGGACTCAACTGCGCCTCAACTGCCCAGCAACTGTGCTGTCCCAGACTTGGGTCCCGCCAAAGCCTGCCATCCCATTCCAACTGCTGCCTGAAGTCAACCCTGGCCCCCGACATGAGCGACTTGGAGGTGCTGCTGCCTGGGGAGGCTGAAGTGCTGGTGCGAGGTCTGCGTAGCTTCCAGCTCCGGGAGATGGGATCTGAAGGGTGAGGCAGCTGGGTCAGGTGGAGTCGCCTGTCCCTTTAGTGGAAGAGCTTGGACCTGACATTGGAGAAGGGGTTGCCTAGTGTGGAGGGGCCATGAAAAAACGTTTTTGAGATAGAACTATATGGCCTCTGAGGCCCCTTTGCCTCATGTTAGGCTTCAACAGGATCCAGCCCCCATCCTCACTCCCGACACACATTTGTACACCCCAGTGCACATACACCCCTTTTTGGGCCAGGTGGAACAAGCAGCACGAGAACCTGGAGAAGCTGAACATGCAAGCCATCCTTGATGCCACCATCAGCCAGGGTGAGCCCATTCAGGAGCTGCTGGTCACCCATGGGAAGGTATGTCAGGGTCAGGCAGGGTTCTACTACTTCACACACACACACACACACACTCCTCAGGAGCACTGGGTACCTATTCTTCGCTCTGGCCTGATATACCTGTCCTTCCAGAAGAGAGGAAAGAGAAATGTTTGTTTTGTTTTAAGATGAGGTGTTGCTCTTGTAGCCCAGGCTGGCTTTAGTTTACAATCCCAAATGCTGGGATTACAGGTATGCATCACTATACCTGGCTACATTTCCATTTGTACCCTTTTGGATAAAAGGGCTGACTGGAAGACAGACGTGGATCCTAGAATAGCCTAGGCTGTAGGGGGAGCACCCAAGTGCTGATCACCTGAATTGATGGTGAAGCCAAAGGAACTTCCCACTAAAGTGGAAGTGGGACTTTAGCATGAAAAGAGCAGTCTTTCTGGCATAAGAAGATAGAGTTAGAAACCAGGAAGATGTCTGGCTGGAGGATGGGCCAAGGGTGGCACCAGGACATAAGAAAAGGGTTCCCCTGTGATAAAAAGGATGAACGGGGTACTCAGGGATGGTCCTGGACACAGTAAAGGGACCTTATGAGTAAGAGTGAAGCCAAGGCACACAAGCACCTTGGCAGGCCAGAGGAAAAGGACAAGATCAAGAACATGAACAGGAGGGGCTGACCTACACAAGATATCTAAATGGAAAGGAAGGGATAGCAGGCAGGTACAAAGGCAGCAAGGCAACAGGGGCCACTCAAAGGAAGCATGGGTGATGTCCACTGAGAGATGTGGAGCAATTGGAAATAAAGGTCTAAGGTATGGGAGAGAACTTGGGAAGGGTACTTATGAGCCCTGGGAGAGTCTAAAGGCCTAAGAGAGTTTGAGAGCTGAGCTGGGCTGAGCCAGGAATGGGAAAACTGTCAGGCTAAAATGCATCCATTTCACCCCTATTCTTTCCCCTATCTACTCTTCAAAGATCCCAACACTGGTAGAAGAGCTGATTGCAGTGGAGATGTGGAAACAGAAGGTGTTTCCAGTATTGTGCAAGCTGGAGGACTTCAAGCCCCAGAATACCTTCCCCATATACATGGTGGTGAGCTGGGCCTTTGGTTCACACCCTGGGCCCTGAACTGCAGAAGATAGCTGGCCTCCCCTATTCCTTACTCACAGTCCAGACCCTGTCCTCTTCGGCAGGTACATCATGAGGCCTCCGTCATTAACCTTCTAGAGACAGTGTTCTTCCACAAGGTGAGGCATTACCTCTACCAATAGGCACTTCTGCTGGCCAGAGCCTAGTGGGTTGTATCTGTATTGGGAGGGCATCAAAGACAGATTCTCCTCCCCCAACCCCAGGAAGCATGTGAGTCA
Source organism: Nannospalax galili (assembly GCF_000622305.1). NCBI lineage: Eukaryota > Metazoa > Chordata > Mammalia > Rodentia > Spalacidae > Nannospalax > Nannospalax galili. The sequence goes on from NW_008355774.1 coordinate 383,771, forward strand.
GCTGATGACAAAGTCTTGGACCTAGTAGACTACTGCCACCGGAAATTGATACTGCTGGTGGCCCGGACTGGCCATGGTGACTTGCTTGAGGAAGAAAGGTCCCAGGACAGCACCCCTATGCAGGTAGACTAAGGTTTCCCAGGACTGATAAAACCTAGATGTGGGTTCCCTAGGCTTATGCAAGTGATAATGGCCCAGCTTGAATACTATGTGTCTGTGTCCCTCACCTTCCCCATCTTCAGGAGCTGCAGAATCAGGCAGAGATGATGGAATTTGAGATTTCATTGAAAGCGCTGTCAGTGCTTCGCTACATCACAGATTGCGTGGATAGGTGGGCCACACCCTCTAAGGCCTGAGGCCTACAATAGAAGCAAGTAGAACTTGACCTATAGGCTCAGCTAACCTCTCTCTTCCCACCCCATCCCCTAGGCTTTCCCTGAGTACCCTGACCCGAATGCTCAGCACTCACAACTTGCCCTGCCTCCTGGTGGAACTGCTAGAACACAGTCCCTGGAGCCGGTGGGAAGGAGGTAAGGCCCTCCTCCACCTACCTAAGACCTAGCTGGCTGCTTCCAGATCATCCTTCAGGATACATGGAAGTGGACAGCATGCACATAGAGGATACCAGGATGCCTCACCCAAGATGGGGCTAGATCTTGACTCTGTGGCAGGCAAAGCCCATGAGTCATTACTAAAGGACTCACTTTGCTCTGAGGCCAGCAAGACCGTAGCCTGGATAAGTCCTGTGACTCCCCTCCCAGGCTTTCCTACTTTGCCAGGCAGTGGACAGTTTTTCAGTCCACGCAGCTGGCTCACTCAAAAAAAGTAAAACACCTGCAACCCCCAATGAGCCAGTTCTTCTCCCCAGGCAAGCTGCAGCAATTTGAGAGTGGCTGCTGGCAGACAGTGGCCCCCTCAGAGCAGCAAAAGCTGAGCAAGTTGGATGGCCAAGTGTGGATCGCCCTGTACAACCTTCTGCTAAGCCCAGAGGCCCAGGCCCGCTACTGCCTCACAAGCTTTGCTAAGGGACAGCTGCTCAAGGTGGGAAGTTCAAACCCACCTATCCTCTGCCCCACCCTTACCCCCACCCCCAATGCATCCCTACTGGTTGTTTTTGCCCACCCCCATCCTCTTTCCACATCTTGGGCTTCAGATGACATTGGGACCCCATAAGACCCTCAGCCTAACTTGGGAACTCTCTGTTTCTTGGCCCTTTGGCCAGGACTTGTTTCACAATGGCCTTCCCTGAACACCTTGCAGCTTCAGGCCTTCCTCACAGACACATTACTTGACCAGCTGCCCAATCTGGCGGACCTGAAGGGTTTCCTGGCTCACCTGGCCCTGGTTGAAACCCAGCCCCCTAAGAAGGACCTGGTGTTGGAACAGGTAGGCATCTGGAAATTAATTGCTCAGGCCCACTGTGCACTTTGCCAGCTCCTTCCTTCCCCTCTCCATTACATTCTCCTAGATTCCAGAAATCTGGGAGCGGATGGAGCGAGAGAACAGAGGCAAATGGCAGGCTATTGCCAAGCACCAGCTTCAGCATGTATTCAGTCCCTCGCAGCAGGACCTTCGGCTTCAGGCACAAAGGTAAGGCCTGCTGAGTGGCTGAAGGGGGTACATAAGATGCAAGACACAAGGATATGGTAGGAGTGCTTCTGTCCCCTATCTGCCAGGCCATTCCAATCCTCTTGACCACCTCCTTAGGTGGGCTGAAACCTACAAGCTGGATGTCCTAGAGGCCATTGCTCCAGAGAGGCCCCACTGTGCTTACTGCAATGCAGAGGCTTCAAAACGCTGCTCAAGATGCCAGAGCGTGTGGTACTGCTGCAGGTGAGGGTATCCTAGGAACCTAGACCCACTAAGCTCCACCCCTAAGTCCACCTACATGTTCTGCCATCCTTACTTGGCCCACCTGCCCGCAGGGAGTGCCAAGTCAAGCACTGGGAGAAGCATGGAAAGACTTGTGTTCTAGCAGTCCCAAGTGACAGAGCCAAGTGAGGGCTGCAGCTGCTGCGGACCAACCAGGGAATGCACCCAGAATGTGACCCTGGGCCTCAAGACCACTGTCAGACCTCAGTTTCCCTGGTGGTGAGCAAAGTTGAGCCAAGTAGAGCTGGTACCCCACGCCCCCCTCAACAAGCCAAGGCTCCCCACTTCCTGCCCCACCCAACAAATATAGAGGGCCGGGCCACAGCATCAGAAAACTGGGGTAAGAGGCCTGGGTTGGGGGGTGTAGACGAGGGCCGGATGTGGGTACCCTCTTCCTTTAGCACACAGTAAAGCGAACCCATGAAATGCTCTATCATTGTGTCTCTTTTGCGGTCGTCGTCCTAGAGGGCAGAGGGGACAAGGGGGAGGTGGGATGAATACTGGAAGGAAAGAGAGGGAAAGAGATTTTCCAGAGCGCCCACCCTACACCCGGCTCCCGCCCACGGGTCCACACTGTCAGATTGCCGAGGTTTCCATTTCGCAGTTCTCAGCTCTTTCCAGCCGCCCTGCCTTGGTCCTGGGGGCGGCGCCGAAGTCGCGGCCCGCCCTGCGGCCTCGCCCGCCCGGCTTTCACTAGCGCCCAGTCCGCTGGAGCCCAGGCCTCACTGGGCCATGTCGGCGGAGACAGAGCTCATTGAGCTTCGGGAACTGGCACCCGCTGGGCGTACCGGCCCAGGCCGCACCCGGCTGGAGCGTGCCAACGCTCTGCGCATTGCGCCGGGCACCTCGCGCAACCCGTCACAGCTGCAGGGCCCGGGTCGTGGCCACCGCTTCCAGCCTACAGGGCCCGCCACGCACACGTGGTGCGACCTCTGTGGAGACTTCATCTGGGGCGTCGTGCGCAAGGGCCTACAGTGCGCGTGTGAGTAGCGGCCCCCAACACCAGCGACAGCAGAACGGGAGGTCAAAGGCAGCGCCACCGCTGTGGAGGGGGTCAGCGGTGAAGATCCCGCAGACCAGGTCCCGTTACCTGGCCCCATCAGGGAGGAGTGTGTGAGAAAATGGTTTCTCCCTTGTCATACTCCATCCGTGGCTGGCACACAGCTGCACAGAGGCAGTGAATAAGGTGCTGATTTCAAGTTTGTCTTTAAAGTGCCTGGGCCCGTCTTTGTGCCTACTGTGATCTAAGCCTAGGTTCCCAGGTCTGCCTCTTCCCAATGATTCACTCACTGTGTTCCCCTCTAGAAATCCTGGGTGAAGTTATCTACGCAAGGAATCAGGGCAGAAAAAGTTAGATCCTTGGCTGGGCTCCCTGCGCAAGTAGGGATTTCATAGAGTCTTTAGCCAAGGCTTACCGTGGAACAAGGAACCAGGGGCCCAAACATGGAACAAAGACCGGGTGATCCTGTTCTAGGTATCACCAGCAAGCAGATGGTTCTGGCTGTACACCAGCTTGAATCATCAGGGTACTTTACAGCCCTCCAATCTCCTTAAGCCTGGATCTCAGACTTGTTGAGTCAATTGCTGAAAGATGGCCCTAGGCATTCAGTAATTCCCCACCTCCAGTTCATTCTAAGGTTTGGCTTAATGTTTAGCTTAAGTTGAGCCATAGAGAAACTTAAGGATGGTACTGTAGCCTGTGCATGCATAGAGCTCTTCTCATTTACCTAAATCACAAGTTCAGGTAGTGAAGTCCAGGAATTTGTGACAGTACAAAAGCAAGGACAGTGATACTACAAGGTTCTCAAAGAGAAAAGCTCTCTGGAGATGAGAAACTGGAGTTTGGGTACTTGAGAAGAGGTAGAGAAGGGAGAAATGAAAGAATAAGTCTGGGATTTTGCCTCAAACAACTGGGCTAATAGTGACAGCTTTTGCTGAGATAGGAATCTTGGCAAGGGTAAGCGTGAAATAGAAGAAGTGACATTTGGGCCATGTTCACTTGAAATCGCTGTTAGACATCAAAGTGAAAGTAGTACTACACATAGGTTTGAGCTGGAGACTGATCAGAGCTGCCTTGGATCTGGGACAGGTGAGTGTAGACAGCAGGGCAGTATTCAGGTGAAAGAACCCTGGACATTGACTGCTAGACCTGGAAGTTGGGACAGAATGAACAAAGGAGCCAGGCAGGAATCACAGAAAAGTGGGAGGAAAACCTGCTCAGTGGGTACTATCCCTGGTAGTCAAGAGGAACAACCAACAAATGTTAAGGACTGAGGACTCTGACCAGGGCAATTTTCTGAAATGGGAGCAATCCTCATAAATGGGTACAGAAAACAAAGAATGAGGCACCTGCAATGATGTGGCACTCGCCTGAAAGCACAGGTACTGTGAAGGCAGAAGGATCAGGAGGAATTCAAGGCTACCCTAGGATGGCCAGAACTACATCCTATCTCAAAACACACACACACAGAGAAATTAGAAGTGTGTAAACCAATGTCCGAGAGACGGCATGAGACAAATATAGGAAGTCGCAGATTAAAGGCTTTTGTTTTTCAAGTAAATGAGTAACAGGAAGGTCAGCGGGAGGCGATAGAAACACAAATGTTAAGCAGGCTTGGATCTCTAACTACCTGAGACATTCCAGCCAGTTTCCAAACATGCCTGGGGATCGACATCACTGGAATCTGTGCAGCAATGGGCGGTAACCCGGCCTGAGAAAAGGCCAGTCAAGCAGAAATCTGTAGGGCAAAGGCTCTCCCTCAGGCCCTGGGTCGCTTTCCCGAGCTGGAGCCGGGGCTCCACCTCACGGCAGCCCTTTCTGCAGACTGCAAGTTCACCTGCCATTACCGTTGCCGCGCTCTCGTCTGCTTGGACTGCTGCGGGCCCCGAGACCTGGGCTGGGACCCCCTGCTGGAGCGGGACACAAACGTGGTGAGCGCGGGATAGGAATGGGGGGGGGGGACGGGGACCCCGAAGACTGTCAGTCGTCAGCGGAGTTGTTCCGGGCTAGTCCCGACCCAGGACACAAGGAACTTCCCAATTGCCAATTTCCGGGCATCAAAGAGGCTAGTTCTGTTTGCGAGCTTGGAGGAATGTCTGAGGCCGCGCGAACGCTTCAGCTCATAAACCACAGGCAGCCGAAGCCAGCCCAGCCTTGCTGCGCGGGCAAGCAGGTCTCCCACCCCGCTTCCGGTCCTGAGGCTACGCTGGTACACATGCGCACATGTTCCGACACGTTCCCCTTAGGAAGTGAGGCCTGAGAGGCGGAGCCGTGTTGAGGTGCCTGGGCGATGAGGTCATTCTTCAGATGTAGCGTTGTGTCCCCGCCCCTCCACGCTCTTTCACCCAATGACACAAGAGCCAGGTTCCTGCTGTCTTCGTTTCAGTCCTAACGGTAGCAGCGCGGCGCTGGTTTCGGCGCAAGCGCACACAGACACGCGCACACGCACGCAGCGCCCGGGGCGGTGGTTGGAGGCTCCGGACGCAGTGGACTTGGGGATCGGGCGGGCGCGACGATGGGCGAGGCCGACACTCCTTCCTTCGAGATGACCTGGAGCAGCACGACTAGCAGTGGCTATTGCAGCCAGGAGGACTCGGACTCCGAGCTCGAGCAGTACTTCACGGCGCGTACCTCGCTGGTCCGCAGGCCGCGGCGGGACCAGGTGGGAGCTGGGGGGGGGGTCCCCGGGGGGGGGGGGGGGGCCCCGCGGGGGGGGGGGGTGCGGCCGCTAGAGCCCGCCACTCCCCGCTCAGTTGCTGCACGGAGTTAATTGGCAGCTCCCCCGGCGAGGCTCTCTGTCTTGGTGGTGACTAGGTAAAAGCTGGGTTCAGCGTGCCGCTACTAAGTACGAGCCTCCCTGCTCGCCCTGTCACAGGCCTGGGGAAGCAGCTCTGTAGCTTGGGATGGACCAGAGGAGGGCGTTCTCCACCTATGACTAAAGCCAACTGTGCAGCCCAAACCACCGTCTTGATTTTGCGCTTGAACGCGCCTACTCCCTCCGCTGGGAAAAAGGAAGTGGAGGAGGAGTTCGGCGGGTAGTGGGAAGTTTGGAAGGGAAGTCCATCCCTTCCGTTTGCACTCCGAAGCAGTCTGCTGAATGTCCCCTGCTCTTCCTGGGCCTGCTGTCTCCAGCTGTTGGAATGTAGACAATTCCGATCGTCCCTCTAGGGTGGAATTTTGGGAAGGGGATTTGAGAATAGTAAGAGACTGTAAGAATTCCGGAGCATTTTACCCCAGGGAGCAGGAATGCTCTCTGAGAGGAGTTACTGCTGGAAGATTCAGGGCAGCTCAATCTATCAGAAACTTTTCTGGGAGTATCATGAATGTGACCACCACGCTCAGCTAACTGTTCCTGGGCCAAAATCTCTCAGAAAAGCACAGAGGCCAGGGCATCAGGAAAGAAAGATGGAGACTGAAGTTTAATATACTGGCAGCAACGGAGTAGAATTCCGTATCTGAGCCGAGAAAATGGAGTTGTAGGTGATACTTTAGATAAAATTTGATAAAAATTTCTTACAGCCAGGCGTGGTGGCGCATGCCTGTAGTCCCAGCACTTGGGAGGCAGAGGCAGGCGGATCTCTGTGAGTTCAAGGCCAGCCTGGTCTACATAGTGAGTTCCAGAACAGCTGGGACTACAGGGAGACCTTGCTTCAAAAAGACAAAAAAAAAAAAAATTTCTTACACGTGGAGTGTTACTTAGCAACCCCCCAAACCACAGTCCAGACTTTGGATTCTTTATGGGCCCCTGGGTATGTCTCCTTGCCACTCAGCTTGAGTCATTTATCCTGGGTGGAAAAAGCACACTAGCTAGTTGAAAGGCATATAGAAATATTTTTTAAGGCAGTTCAGGGCTAGCTCAGTTGTAGACTGCTTAGCTAGCATGCATGAGGTCTTGGGTTCCATCCCTAGACTAAGGAACAGCAACAACAACAACAAAAAACTAAGAAGTCCCAAATGGTAAATAAAATATGTAGCTCAGTGGCTGAGCACATGCCTCACATGTTTGAGGCTGTGTGTTCAATCCCCAGCTGGAGGGTGTGGGTAAAATAAAACCATTAGTCCTAAGTACAGTGGTAGAATGGAGGATGTCTATGGTGCAAGGGAAAAGGGAATTCCATGGTCATGCTTTACAACAGTTGGTATTCTCTTTATCAGGCAGCTTTGGGGAAGAAAAAGAAAAACTTCCCCTGAATCCTGACAGGATTGCAGGATACCACTAGTTCAAGTCCCTTGTTTATGAGTGAAGATACTGTAGTAGGCTCACCTACAGAAGGGAAGAGGCTACAAATGAGTCCAGAATAATCCAAAAAGTGAAGCGAAAGTAAAATTTCTCATTCCCAGCTATCACAAAGGAGATATTTGCACCTTTCTTGAGCCCTCCCAGTTCTCTAAACAGAAAGTTCTTGTCACACTGCAGTAGGCTGTTTAGCATTCCTCCTGCATCTGTACACCTCCTGGCCAGGTTCTTCCCACTGAGACACTCTTCTTTCTCAGCCCTCCTTTTATGCTTACATCCCACCCCCAACCCCTGTCCCTCATTTTCTTGATCTCTCACCATTTGTTCCTTTTCTTTTTCTTCTTGAGACAGGGTGTTCCTATAGCCCCATCTGGCCTAGAACTCAATACATTGAGCAGGCTAGACCAAGCTGGCCTCAGTCTCATAGAGATCTATCTGCCTCTGCTGGGATTAAAGGCATATATCACCCCACCCAGTTTATAATTTGTTCTTGCTAACCTAACAGAGTTGCTGACTGTCCCCAACACAGTTTCTGCTGAAATTTTATTCAGTGTTTTACTCCATCCAGGAGACCTTTGGAAACTTGAGGGGGAAGTGGACATTGGTTCCCACTTCCCCTCCAAATCCCTTTTCCTGTGATTCCATAGTCCCTAACCCCATGCCCTTGCTGACTACTAAGAACCTCAGGTTCTGGGTGAAGAGCTTGCTGCTTCTTTTTTCCTTCCCTCCCTATTCATTTCCATCAGCAGTTTAAGCAAGTTAGGGGACTCCAAGGGAAAGCCCTGGCTATCCTTGGCTCAGAGCTGGGCATGGTGTCATTCTACTGGAGACCTGATGAGAATTCTCCTGGGACAAGGCATTGGTCAGTGGTGATGTCATCTGTGTTTGTGCCAATTCCATTCCAACCAGGGCCTTTCTGACATCAACAGGAAGTAAGGCTGAGGCAGTGGGGCCAAGTGAGTTTGATAGAAGAAAGTCAGAGTCCTGGCTGCCCTGACCCACATTCTACCCTTGGGAGAGAAGAGGGAAGGGAATCCAGCCCCTGAAGGTGGAGCTGAACTCTTTGAGCTAAGTCTCCAGACAGCAAGGGGGGAAGTGCTTGGTACTTGTAGGACAAGATCTGCCAGGAAGTTGCCTGTGCACCTCTGGCACATTGAAGCCTCACTTGAAGCTACCTTTTGTGCAGCTTGTGTCAAGGATAAATGGTATGTCATAAAGATTTGTTCACCATATCTGAGATATACAGTCGGGCTGGCCCTAAGAAACCCACTAAGGGATGTCCTCTTCCATACTTCTTACTACTCTGCAGTGGATTATGTTCTGTTCTGGTACAGAGTAGAAAAATGGGCTGTCATCTCCAGAACAGACTCAAATGCAGCTAGGGTGCTGAAATGAGTTGTGCAGTTCAGATGTGGTTTTACTTTTTTTGGAACTGAGGATTGAAGGGCCTTGTGCATACTAGGCAAGTACTCTATCACTGAGCTACACCTCCATCCTCAAGAAGTGGTTTTACTTTAAAAAAATTCCTTTCTCATAGCTCTTCATGTTTTCCTGCCCCATGTTTTCAGTTGTTTCTGTGATAGACTTAGTGCCACATTCAGTGCCAAGATGGACCTAGACAGGCAGCAGAAGGAAGCCAAATGATTGTACTTTACTTTGCTATCTGTATCTATAGCATGCAGAACTAGAAACAGTAATGGATTCAGAGTGGATGGGTTCAGTGGCAAGGCCAAAATCAGTTTCCAAGCACTGCTCCAGAGACCATTTTTCAGAAAAGCCTGGGTTTTTTCAAGGGCCCTGAATCCATGCTGGCCTGTCTTTTAGGATGAGCCTGTAGAATGGGAGACACCTGATCTTTCTCAGGCTGAAATTGAGCAGAGGATCAAGGAGTACAATGGCCAGATCAACAGCAACCTCTTCATGAGCCTGGTGAGTTGATTGTTTAGGAAGGGGATTGTGGGGAGGGGCAGACACCCAGTTTTGTGCCAGATTCACAGAGAGTCATCACAAAGGTGTTCTTGGGTGGGCCTAAGCAGTGATTTACCCATCTCTTTCTTTCCTTCTGTAGAACAAGGATGGATCCTACACAGGCTTCATTAAGGTTCAGCTGAAACTGGTGCGCCCTGTCTCAGTACCTTCTAGCAAGAAACCACCTTCTTTACAGGATACCCGGCGGGGCCCAGGGCGCAACACAGCTGTGAGGCGCCGCACTTCCTTTTACCTGCCTAAGGATGCTATCAAGCATCTGCATGTTCTGTCACGCACACGGGCACGTGAGGTCATTGAAGCCCTGTTGCGCAAATTCTTGGTGGTGGATGATCCCCGTAAATTTGCACTCTATGAACAAGCTGAACGGCATGGCCAAGGTAGGTTTCCTATCCCACCCCATCCTGTATAAGGGGTATATATCATATGCCTATGCATGCTAGGGCTGAGGCATCTGTGCCTATCTCTTGATTTGTATCCCTTTCTCCTTGCCTGTCTTCTAGTGTACTTCCGGAAACTGTCAGATGATGAGCAGCCCCTGAAGCTACGGCTTCTTGCAGGGCCCAGTGAGAAGGCCTTGAGCTTTGTCCTGAAAGAGAATGATTCTGGGGAAGTGAATGTAAGTACATAGTCTCTGGGTTTTTTTTTGTTTGTTTGTTTTTGTTTTGTTTTTTGGTCTTTTTGAAACAGGGTCTCCCTGTAGCCCCAGCTATTCTAGAACTCACTATGTAAACCAGGCTGGCCTTGAACTCACAGAGATCCTCCTGCCTCTGCCTCCCGAGTGCTGGAATTAAAGGCATGTGCCACCACGCCCGGCACTCTCTGTTTTCTTAACTGGACAAGGCTGGTGAGATGTAGCTACAATAGACTTTCAGGATGAACTGGACTGGAGGACAATCCCTGCACAGCCTCTCCAAGAATGTACCAGTCTTGTAACTAAAGTACAGGCTTCCAAGACATTTAGGCTAAGGCCTAGAGCCTTCCTCAAGAATCTAGGAAGGTGCTGAATATAGTGGTTCATACCTATAATCCCAGAACTTGGGAGGCTAAGATAGGAGGCTTGTTGTGAGTTTGGAACTAGTCTGGGCTACAGCAGAAAAAAAAGAAACAAGAATTGTCCTGATATATTGCTCTTTCCTCATATGGAAAAACTTCTGAAGATTGAGGAGTCTGGCTGACTTCATGGTAAGTCCAGAAGAGTTCAGAGCTACAGGGATGTGAGCTGAAAAGATAGCTCAGCAACTGTGAGCATGTATTGCTCTTCCAGAGGACCCAAGTTCGGTTCTCAGCACCTACCCTGGGCAACTTACAACTGCCTATAACTCCAACCCTAAGGGAGCCAATGTCTTCTGGCCTCGGTGGGCACCTGCTACTCATATTCACATAGACACACACAATTAAAAATAAACTTTTTAGCCAGGCATGGTGGCACATGCCTGTAGTCCCAGCACTTGGGAGGCAGAGGTAGGCGGAGCTCTGTGAGTTCAAGGCCAGCCTGGTCTACATAGTGAGTTCCAGGACAACTGGGGCAACAGGGAGACCCTGTCTCAAAAAGAACAAAAAAAATAAAAAATAAACTTTAATTTTTTGAGAGTCTCACTATATAGCCCTGCCTGGCCTGGAACTTGCTGTGTAGACCAAGTTGGCCTTGAACTCAAACTGATCCGCCTGCCTCTGACTTCTGAGTACTGAATTAAAGATATGTACCATCATATCACACCTGACCAAAAAAAAAAAAAACCTTTTAAAAAAACTACATAGAGCTGGGCATGGTGGCACATGCCTTTAATCCTAGCACTTGGGAGGCAGAGGCAGGTGAATCTCTGTAAGCTTGAGGCCAGCCTGGTCTACCTAGCAAGTTCCAGGCCAGCTGGGGCTTCAAGGAAACCCTGTCTCAAAAAGAAAAGAAAAAAAAAAAGCCTACACAGGTGCAACTTTTTTTTTTTTTGTCTTTTTGAAGCAGGGTCTCCTTATAGCCCCAGCTGTCCTGCCTCCCAAGTGCTGGGACTACAGGCATGCACCACCATGCCTGGCTATAGGTGCAACTTTTTACCAGCACCTTTAATCCCATTACTCGGGAGGCAGAGGAAGAAGCAGGCGGATCTCTGTGAGTGCAAGCCCAACCTGTTCCTCATAGTAAGTTCCAAGAGTTCCAAGCCAGCCAGGGCTACATAGTGAGACCCTAGCTCACAAAAACAAAACAAAATTTTAAAAATTACCAGCTGAAACTGGTGACAGGCCTGTAATCCCAGCTACTTGGGTGACTAAAGAGGACTGCCTCAAGTTCAAGACCAACCTGAGTTACCTAGCAAGACACTGTCTCAAAAAAGTCTTACCAAAGCCTAGTGGCACAAGCCTATAATCCCAACTTCTTGGGTGAGGCTGGAAGATCACAAGCTCAAGGCCTGCCTGGGCCACAGAGTGACTTTTAAGACCAGCCTGTGTAACTTGTGAGACCCTATCTCAAAAAGTAAAAAGAGGGCTGGGCTATAACTTAGTGGTAAAGGTCTTAACATGTGTAATGCCCTTGTTTCAATTCCAGTAATGTAAAAGAAAAGACTTTACTTAATGGCTGATATTGGTTCTGTGACAGAGTATGTACTTAACAGGCATAAATCCCAGCTGCAAAAGTAAAGGGTGGGGGAGGTAGGTGGACTGCCTGGGTGGAAATGTAGCTCACATTTAGGAGAACTTGGATTTGATTCACAGTCCATTGTATTAAGGGAGAGCACCCATGACAACAGGTAACATCCTATTTAATTATCTCTCTAAGAGGTGACTATTTTGTAGGCTCTGTCTTCTATATAGACTGCTAATGGGGCTCCTAGCACAGACTATTCAGGCAAGAGTTTTAACATCAACCTGAAAACAGGATTACTTCCAGGAAGCAGGTTGTAGGAGAATCACAAGTTTCGGCCAGCCTGGGCCACATAGCAAGTTCAAGGCTAGCCTTTGATAAATGGTGAGACCTTGTCTCAAAAAATAACTAAACAGGCTGGGTGTGGTGGCACATGCCTTTAATGCCAGCACTTGGGTGGCAGAGGCAGATGAATCTCTGAGTTCAAGGCCAGCCAGGGCTCCAGGGAGACCCTGTCTCAAAAAGATTTTTTTAAAAAAGGACAGGAAAAAAATTAACCAAAAAAATAAGGTAACATAAGAAAGCCCAGTCCTAACATGTATGATTATACTGGTTGTCTCTGGGGAAGTTCTGCCAACTTGTCCATTTTTTTGCTGTAGCCTGTGTACCTCTTCTCTGCCCCTTTGCAGTGGGATGCCTTCAGCATGCCTGAACTACATAACTTCCTGCGAATCCTGCAACGGGAAGAAGAAGAACACCTCCGCCAGATCCTGCAGAAGTACTCTCATTGCCGCCAGAAGATCCAGGAGGCCCTGCACGCCTGTCCCTTGGGGTGACCTTTTGTACTCTTGGGTGGCAGGAGGAAAATAGGCAGTGCCAAGAGTGTGCCGTGTGAGTGTGACAGGGCGCATGGGGCCTAAGGAATGAGTGTGCATGGAGGCCCTCCTCTGTTGGGGTGAATGAGCCCAGAGAACAGCGAAGGAGCTAGCCGTCTACCAGTGGGTATATCAGGGCATGCCTCTGTATCTCTCTGCCCTTCACATACTGGGTCATACTCTCCAGGCTTACAGCAGGGGTAGGGCAGAAGTCTCCTTAATTTGTGTCTCAGCTGTGAGAATCTTGGACAACCAACACAGCAAGGTTATGTTTGTAGGGATGAGAGTACTTATCTATAGAGAGATTATTTGGGGTCTTGGATGAAGTCTCAGGATAGCTCTATCAGAGCCAAGAGTGACTGACTGCTCATAATAAAGCAGGCAGTGAGGTAGAGTCTGGGTTTCCCTCTATAGTGCCTTCTGACTTATATACACATACCCTGAGGTCAGGGAGGGCTGGCAGTGAAGCAACAGTGCCTCAGCTCCTCTTATGGAGGATATTGCTGGATCAGACCCATTGTTTGCCAAAGCTCAGATATTTTTGATGGAAGTGTATGAATGTATGTAATGTTTTGTGGCCTCAACTGAATGCCTCCTGTGGGGAAAGGGATGGGGGTTACTGTCATCATCAGGGCCTGAGGCCTGAGAGAATTGGCTGAATAAAGATTTAAGAATCTTACTGGTTTTGGACTCTAGATGTGGGCCCATAGTCTGGATAGCTCCTTGTGTGAGTGGCTGCCAACAGTGATTGGCACATTTGTAGTACATCCTTTGCAGGTTGCAATGGAACCAGTACATTTTGGAGCTGTATACCTATGTACTCAGGCATTATTCAGCATTCTGGGGCTCAAGTCACAGTGGGGACAAGAATAAACTACAGCTAGAGTTCAGACAAACCATTCTCACCAACCTGAGAAACCATGGCAATCCACCAAATACCCACTCAATCAGACCACATGCTACCAAAAGTACGGCTGTGACAGTTCTTATGTTACATAATGAAGTATGCATTCTGGTGAATATAGAACATGGGATTTTATGCTCTTTCAGACCACAGTGTCCCATAAGAAATCCCCCACCCCATTTTTTAAAAAGACATTTGGCAAGTTCCTTAGGGTTTTTCCTATGCTCTATTTTACATAAAGTTGACAGCTGCAACAACGATGTGAAAATAGGAGCTAAATGGGCACTGTAGCCTGGGGCAGGCCAAAGGTCCCTTTTTGGAGGCGACCCTTTGAGTAGGCTCACTGGGCCCAGGTAGGTCGTCGTAACCACCATGCACGCCTGCCAGTCTGGCTTCAAAGTCCAAAACAGCACGCTACCTCCGTTTCTGGAAGGGAGCTGTCCCAGCTGACAAGAGCACAGCCTGCTGGGACCTGGGCTCTTGCGGCGCGTCCTGGGGTGCCCAGCTTCTGAGGGTGCTCATTGGTTCTGCTCAACAAACTGACAAGAAGTGTAGCCACTCACCAAGGGCAGCGTACGGAAGCGGAAGTGAGGTTTCCGTGGAGACAGCCGAGCCTGCGGAAGGCGGCGGCGGCGGCACCTGTGAGCGGAGGCCGGGGCAGGGCATGGTGGCACCCGCCACACTGTGAGAGACGAGCGGCCGCTGGGTCCGCCATGCGCCCGCGGCGCTGACATGGGCGCCAGCGGCTCCAAAGCTCGGGGCCTCTGGCCCTTTGCCTCGGCGACGGGGGGCGGCGGCCCCGAGGCAGCGGGCGCTGAGCAGTCTTTGGTGCGGTCTCGAGCCCGAGCGGTGCCCCCCTTCGTATTCACGCGCCGCGGGTAAGAGCAATAGGTATCTCTCTCGGGGAAGACAACCAGGCGCCTCGGGGAACGTCCGCCAGGGAACCTCCTACATTTGAGTCAGGGCGACTCAACATATTTTGGGTCCCTATGAGAGCAAGGGGTGGGGAAAGCCGGGCGGCAGCCAGTTTCTCGGTGCTCAGGTCTCCCTAGGGAAGTCTGCTGAGGCTTGTCCCTTGGGAAGGAGTCCCCCACGATACAGCTAAGATAGGGTCTCCGAAAGGTGTCTGCATGTTTTCATCCCAAACTCAGTCTGCAAATCGAAGGCATTATGCATCTTCTATTCCTGTAAGGGAGAATGACCTGTTTAGGTGTCTTCCGTCCCCACAGTGGGGTTGGACTTCCAAGAGTAGTGTCTGGGAAAGCAGAGCTGGGCCTCAGTGTTGAGGGTAGGACCAGGGGGATGGGGTAAGACCTTCACCTAGTTAGGTTCTCTAGATCTGGAGGACTGATCTTTTCCCAGGAACCCTCACAAGAGCACCATAATGGCCTGGACCTAGTGAGCTCCTGGGGACTGGCACTCCCTATGGGGAAATTTGACTGTAGATACCAGACACCTGTTAGTGTCAACTGAGCTATACCCACTACTCAGGAAGGAGCTAAGACATCCACTATCTGAATCTCTGTCACTGAACCAGCAGTATCTTTGGTAGTGCCCAGGCCACTACCTTAGATGAATGGCCAGATACTGGAATGGCTGCTCGTGTGGAACCGACCAGTGATGAGAACTGGCTTTGGTTGTCTGGACATTGTACTCTGGTGTGGCCTCTTGTGGATATGACAGAGTAGAGTAACAGTGGCCATTACCGCACTTCCTACTTCTTCTATAGACCCCAAGCCCCAAGCAAAGCATACCTCAGGGATACTATGCATTTCTTCTTCCACTAAGATTGTTTCTCCTCACTTCGGGTTGAGCATACGTCCCTGTGGTTTGTCACATTTACCATGACCAGATGTGAGGCTCCAGCCCAACCTATTCCCTTCTCTTCACAGCTCAATGTTCTATGATGAAGATGGGGATCTGGCTCACGAATTCTATGAGGAGACAATCATCACCAAGAACGGACAGAAACGGGCTAAGCTGAGGCGGGTACATAAGAATCTGATTCCTCAGGTGAGGGGCTGGGCAGTCGTCACAGAGTATACTATGTCAAGTACGTGGAGGTAGACCCAGATGAAGTACACTGGGGAAGGAGCTGGGAAGAACAGGAAGGCTTCCTAGAATAGGAGCTGACCCTCACTAGCCTCTGTTTCCATGGCAGGGCATCGTGAAGCTGGATCCCCCCCGCATCCACGTGGATTTCCCTGTGATCCTCTATGAGGTGTGACCCTGGGATGTGGCGGACACAAGCACCCACTGCCCCAGCAAGAAACTCCCAGGCTTAAGTAAGGTGTGACTTCCATTCAGGAGTCCAGGCTGGTGCCACAACCCTGAATAAACTAATCTCCGTTGGCCCAGAACCTTCAGCTGTAAGAGGGGCAGTTCCTCGGTGTTGACTGCTATTGGTTTGTGTCTGAACAAAAGGTGGCTGGTGATGGTGAGGGCTAGTGGCAGATTTACCAGCCCCCTTCCCCAGCCACTCCTGCAAGAAGCATGGCAGGGCATATGCTGGTCAGGAATGCCTGGTTCCTAGTTCCTTGCCTGGCCTGCTTTCTTCCAAGCTTGCCTAGGGCCCAGCCCTACTAGAAACCACAGCACTTTACAAGCAAAGTCTGCCTTCTTCCAGCCCCTGGGCTGTGGGGGCTGTACCCAAGTGGGAACTTCCTTTCTCATTCTTCCCTTACACCCTAGTCAGAGCATTTCAGCCGTTTTGCTACCTCGATTCCTCCTGTATTGGACAGAGACTGGGGGCAGTGCCAGCCTGATTCTTCCTGCGTACTTGCCACTTGTTCCCACTCTAGGATGGACAGTTTGCTGGCTGTTACATAGGAATGGGGACTGGTGTGGGAGGCTTCTCCTTTCACCCAGGGCTGGGCTGATCCTTCCTTACTTCAACTAGTTGCCCTCCCATCCCCAAAAGAGAGGGTGTAGGCCAGGGTCAGGACAGGCTATGGATGCCTGTACCTATGGGGATTTGCCCCAAACCACATATTCAGTCTAATCTCCCTTATTTTTGCACCAGTCCCCTCCCCCCAGTTGTAGAGGAGGGGCTGTTCACCACCCAGTGGTAAGAAGCAACACAGTAGGGCTGGTGCCAGTAGCTATGAGGAGCCCACATCCCTTCTTCAACAGTATCTTCACCCCTTCAGGATCAGTCAAGGGAAAGTACTGGAGCCCCTTTGTAGAGATAGAAAGGAGAGGAAAACACATAAAAGGAATACTTAAAATGTGAAAGCTTGTAAATAGACTATGATGATGTTGGGGCAGAGTCTGATTTCTATGTAGAGATGGCCTTTTAAAAAAAAATCCTTATTTGAGGAAGCTCTGTGCTTTTAGAGTGTGGGAAATGGCTGGGGGCCCCCAGCATAAGAAGACCGTTGTATTATTTGTTCAATTTCAATAAAATTATTTGTAGACCCTGCATATAAGAGTGGCTTCCTGGGGCTGGAGAGATGGCTCGGTGGTTGAGGGCGCTGACTGCTCTTGCAGTTCAATTCCCAACACCCACATGGTGGCTAACAACTGTCTGTGGCTTCAGTTCCAGGGGAATTCGATGCCTTCTTCTGACCTCTGAGGGCATTGCACGGCACAGGTGCACTTAACACACATGCAGGCAATACACTCATACACATAGAATAAAAAATAATTTTTTTTTTTAAAGTGGCTTCCTCTGAGTCTGTGACACCCAATATCTAGACTACCACTTGAATGCATCAGACAGGACTAGCCTTGGACTCTGCCAGGCCAGCCACCACCCCATCTTCAAGAGCCACCAAGGGTAGTTAAGTCTGAACACTGCCTGTAGCAATACCAGCCATGGCCAGCAGGTGGCTGTGTTCATGCATCATCACTGGCCCTCAGGATTATGGGGGCCACTCACCAGTTTTATCAGTACCAGCTCACCTCAAATGAGATTACTGCCTAAGTTCCATGGACTTTAAAGGACCAGTCATAGTTGAAGAGCCCACGACACCCTTGACCTCCTACCAGGCTCTGCAATCCATACTGACTCCTCCCAACCCACCATTAGGAGGGTGTTTCAGCTTTGATTCTTACAAGGCTCTGCCCTGAGTGCTTCCTCAGCTCTGTGCTGCCTGTGGATATTCTGCCTACATTTCTCAGGGTCTCTTGTGAGCAGGTTCTCTGCTAGGCTTAGCCTTTAGCCATAAGTTCAAGAACTTCCACTTAGGGGAATTCATTGGCCTAGGGTCTGGGCAGTTGGACTACCAGTTGCTCAAGGGCTTGAACTTTTCAAATCTTGAATAGAATCACCCTGTGCAGCCTAGACTTGCAGTTCTATAGGCTGACTTCCCATCCCCTGTACCAAGCCTGAGGCCCCTGACATCATCTTCCAACCCCCAACTGGCTGTTGTGGGGCTGGGGCTCTCCCACACCAGAGAGCATCCTATCTCCCATCACCATCATCCTGCTTGGGGGCACTCCCTGTGCTGGGCCTGCCCAGCTGACCCCAAAGCTGTGAACAATAGGAATCAGGGCAGTGTTTCCCCACTCCCTCCTGGCTGGGGTGTGCTCACTTCCTTCCTGATAGCTGGCTAAGGAAGTGTCCCAGCCCTGGACAGTCTGGCCTGGCCTTTGTTTTCCCAGGGGTCCCCACCCTTGGAGCTTCCTAGACTTTTGTCCCTTGTGAAGTGAAAAAAGTGGTTCAGGGACACTGCATCCTCCCCTGGGTAGGGCCATACCCCAGGATATGCACCCAGCTTCCCATACAGCCTTCTGTTAACAGAGGGTCCCCTGGGTATTGAGGTGAGTCAGTAGGGTTCTGAGAGGTAGGCTGAGGACTATTTGAGAGTAGGCAATTTGGTCTACACCTAGAGAGGTTTGTTGGGACCCTGCTATGGTCTTCCACAGGACTCCATTGTAAGCTCCTCTATCCCCCTACAGGAACACACATCTTTCTTCACCCATGTGTAAAGAGCTCCTTCTCTACAGCAGACTCTGAATTCTACCCAGGACCATCTTCCAGCAAGAATGCCTTGCAGGTCCTCCTAATCCCTGCCCCAGCCCCCACCTTATCCCACATAGTCACAGGCATCAACACATTGTCCTCTTTGTCACAGTTGGGACACTTCTGCTCTCAAAGGAAAAAAAAAAACTGACTCAGCTCCAGGCAATGCTTCCCATCACTAGGGATGGTTCCCTTCTTTGGCACCTGTTCAAGGGGACCATCAGCTAAACACCCAGCAAGTAGTGTGACTCTCATGCACTCCACCACCTGGGCCGCCCTTACACCCCTCTAGATTTGGGAATGATTCCCAACCTCAAGGGAGATAGGCACCCAAGCCTCCCTGTCAACTGGCATAACTGGTGGGGCACGATCCTACTCAGAGGAAGGGTGGAAAGGGCAGCCTGCCAGCTAGGGAAGCAGGGTCATGGCAATCATTCCCCACCCCCTATTCCGTTCCGGGCCCTTTCCGTTCGGAGGGGCAGCAGGAAGTGAAGAGAAAGGGCTGGGATGGGAGGCGGGAGTGGGAGTGGGTGGGAGGGAATGGGGTTTATCAAATCCCCAGCAGGCTGCCCAGTGGGCAGCAGCTGGCGCCGAGTAACCTGGCTGAAGAGTCTCACCTCTGGAAGCAGGGAGGCCGCCGACCTACTGGGCCGACGGACTCCCACACAGGTGAGCCCGGTGCAGACTGGTTCGCGTCACCATAGGTGCGCTGGCTGCGGCGCTCCCTAGCTCTGGGCGGGCGGGCGGGAAGGGAGCTGGCGGCCAGACACCGGCCCTTTAGGGAATTGGATCTCGCACTGGCGAGAGGCTCTAAGAGGCGAGGGTCCAGGTCTAAGGCCGCTCCTCACCAGAAGGGAATGACAGGGCTCTGGCTCAGAATACGGAACCGAGGCACTAGGGAGCCCTCCAGCCGGCTTTCTACGAGGTCCGACTGGAAACTTCTGCGAGCCGCAGTTCCCTCGTAGTTAAGAGGGTGTCCCCCAAGGGACACCTCTTCCCTGCCCCTGCGCCGCGGGCACTGCAAGAGAGCATCCTAAGGATTGGCTTGCCCCTGATGCGGGTCCGGGAAAACGTGGAGCCTACTTTCTCCAGAGGCCCCCTTGAACTTCAGGGCTCCCAGCCCCTCCCTCCACGCAGAGACCACAACTTGGTTACCAAGACAACCACGGCCCCTGCTTTGCTGAGGAGGGCTCAGAGGTGATGTTAGGCCCCCTCCCCTAGAGGGACAAGAGGCGGGGCTTCCCTTCCGACCGCACTCAAGAGAATCTGGGATTCGTAGGCGAGGCACTAAAGTCCCAAGAGGCCCTGGATCCACTCAGCTCAAAACTTATTAGACCACACAAGGGGCCCCCAGTGCTGATGCCCAAGTTCGGGATGGAGCCCTGCAGCTACCCCCAGCCAAGGCTTCAGGGTACCAGAGCACTTCCTTAAGTCCAAAGCCCTTTATTCCAGACGCTCCCGCCTCCTCCCCCCCCATCTCGTATTCTGTCCCTTTAAGAGGCCGGCTACACTGAGAGGGTTATTCCACTGGCGGCGGGCTGTGGGGGTGAAAATCTCAGGCTGATTAGCTCTCGTGGCTGAGATTCCAGCAGAAATTCCTGTTCGAAGGAGTCTCAGGTCTCAGACAGCAGGTTACCTGCCTCTGCAGAAGTGTTTAGGGATGCTTCAACTCCAAATGCGGCACTGGCCGATAGGAGGGTGAACACACCTTCCCTCCGGGGCCGCAAATCCTGCCGCCCGCCCACCTCTGCGATTGGATTCTTAAAGAGCCCGCGGGCCCGGGGGCGGAGCCAGCGGAGGCCCGAGCTGGGGCAGTCCTTGGACGAAAAGCCGGAGCGGGCTAGGCTGGGCCCAGGATGGCCGCGGCCCTGGCGTGGGTCCTGGTGGCGCCTGGTGCGAGGTGAGAGCGGGTATTGCCAGCCTGGTGGTTCTCTCCCTAAGGGCTGGGCTCTGGATCCTCTGGGCGCCCTCATAGGGGGTCCAGGAGCCCCACCCCCACCCGGCCGAACTCTGGCCCCACGTGCGGGGCGGGGGCGGGGTCTCGCACAAAGACCCGGGGCAGTGCTCAGCCTCTGGGACTGCTGTTCCGGGAGGAGGGGATGCGGGCTGATCGCGAGGACGCGCATGGTTTCCCCCCTGGCTGTGGCGGGAAGGGGCAGGTCGGCTGGCCCTGCCGTGGGAGGTCCGCTGCCCCTTTGTCCCCGCCAAGCCTCCTCCAAGCCTGGGAGAGGTGTTTGAGACCATGTCCTGACAGCTTCACACTTGTGCCTGGCGCTTATTGCACAGGCAGTTCCTCTGCTGTGTTCCTAACAGCTTCCCAGCTTCTGTATGAGTTGCGCTTTGCCTTCTTCAAATGCTGTCTGATCCCTGGATCAGTTCTTAACGAGGGGATATAAATAGGGTGGAGCTTGGGTTCCGAGGGTTTTCTGAAACCGTGTCCTGGTGGTGTGTAGGCAGGTATGTGACTCTGGGAGTGAGTCCATAGCCTAATTCATTCCATTTTTATAAGGTCACAGACCTAAAGGAGATTCTTGCCCAGCTACATAAGCTGCTATCTTTTCCATGAAGGAGCCTTGTGTTTCTTGCCAGCCCTTCAGTAGTCTGTGGTCCCTGAAATCCATTACAGCCCTGGGTGGTCTGAGCAGCCAGGAGCACAGGTGTGCCCCACCATGAGTTGTGGGAGCACAGAGAAGATTAAGATGGACATCTCTGAGCATGCCTTTAGTTCCAGCACTGGGGAGGCAGAGACAGGTGGATCTTTAAGAATTCGAGGACAGCTTGAGCTCCATAGCGAATCCAGGCCAGCTGTAGCTACAGGGAGACCTTGTCGCAAAAAGACCAAAAAAAAAAAAGTGGACATCTCTGGATTCTCTAGATTGATAATGTTCTCTCTCACATTTCCTTCAGTTCCTGAGCTGGTACCAGGCAGGTGACACTTTCTGTGGCCCCCAGCATGCGGGCAGGACTGGGTCCCACCATCACATTGGCCCTGGTACTGGCAGTGGCATGGGCCATGGAGCTCAAGCCCACAGTGCCACCCATCTTCACAGGCCGACCATTTGTGGTAGCATGGAATGTTCCCACACAAGAATGTGCCCCACGCCACAAAGTGCCACTGGACCTTAGGGCATTCGATGTGGAGGCATCACCTAATGAGGGTTTTGTCAACCAGAACATCACCATCTTCTACTATGACCGTCTAGGCCTGTACCCACGTTTTGATGCAGCTGGGACATCTGTGCATGGTGGTGTGCCTCAGAATGTCAGCCTCTGTGCACATCTGCCCATGCTGAAGGAATCTGTGGAGCGCTACATTCGTACCCAGGAGCCCGGGGGTCTGGCAGTCATTGACTGGGAGGATTGGAGGCCTGTATGGGTGCGCAACTGGCAGGACAAGGATGTGTACCGCCAGTTTTCACGCCAACTTGTGGCCAGTCGACACCCTGACTGGCCATCAGACCGAATAGTCAAACAAGCACAGTATGAGTTTGAGTTCGCTGCTCGGCAGTTCATGTTGAATACACTACGGTATGTCAAGGCAGTCAGACCTCAGCACCTTTGGGGCTTCTACCTCTTTCCTGACTGCTATAATCATGATTATGTACAGAACTGGGAGAGCTACACAGGCCGCTGCCCTGATGTGGAGGTGGCACGCAATGACCAGCTGGCCTGGCTCTGGGCTGAGAGTACAGCCCTCTTTCCTTCTGTCTACCTGGATGAGACACTGGCTTCCTCCAAACATAGCCGAAACTTTGTCAGTTTCCGTGTTCAGGAGGCCCTTCGTGTGGCTCACACCCATCATGCCAACCATGCGCTCCCAGTGTATGTCTTCACACGCCCCACATACACCCGTGGGCTCACAGGACTTAGTGAGGTATGTTCATTCCCCATTTTGTAGGTAAGATTGAGACCTGGAAATGCTGAGTTTATCCCAGAGTACCTAGTAAGTCCCTGACAGTACACAGAGTAACAAACAGCGAGTCATTCTGAATTTGGAGTCAGAATGTACACCATTGGCTTTGGAGATTGAGGCCCAACGTGGGGTTGGAAATGGGCTTAAGCACTTGAGAAAGCAAAACAGCTCCTGCCGGAAGATACATAGGAGAGGGCTACTCTTAGATCAGTAGGTTAGCACAGGTCTGCCTACTGTTTCCTGTTTTACCCTGTGGTATCAGTTTTCCCCAGTGACCATCCCTTCCCACACAGATGGATCTCATTTCTACCATCGGTGAGAGTGCAGCCCTGGGCGCAGCTGGTGTCATCTTCTGGGGCGACTCAGTGTACACTTCAAGTGTGGTAAGTGAGACCCATCTAGCCTGCTGGAACTGGCAGAGAATTTGTACTGTAGCTCCCACCTCTCATCCAGATATAGAAACTTAGTTTTAGCTTGGCTGCCTCCTAAGCATAGAGACTTTTCCTCTAGACCCAATGGAGGGCACCCCCACCCTGCTCCCAGGAAGAGGAAATACTGCCCTGAACAGCTGGAGTTCCACCCTTCCACATCTGCCCAGCTAGGCTCCAGTCTCCATCTCCACACCCTTTCAAGGCTCAGACACACCTCTGTGTATGCATGTGGAAATGTGTATATAAATATGTGTGCCAAGGGTGTGGCTCAGTGGTAGAGTACTTACCTAGCATGTGCAAGGCCCTGCCTTGGGTTCCATCTTCAACATTGCCGAAAGAAAAAGGTGCTGTCACCAGAGTGTGGACAGTTTCTATCAGGGCCCGTGGGTTAAGACAGCTGATGCTCACCTATTATCCTTGGCCTGTTCTCCCACCCCAGAAGACCTGCCAGTACCTCAAGAATTACCTGACACAGCTGCTGGTCCCCTACATAGTCAACGTGTCCTGGGCCACCCAGTATTGCAGTTGGACCCAGTGCCATGGCCATGGACGCTGTGTACGCCGCAACCCCAACGCCAATACCTTCCTACACCTCAGTGCCAGCAGCTTCCACCTAGTGCCTGGCCAAACACCTGAGGAACCCCAGCTACGACCTGAGGGGGAGCTCAGCCACGCCGACCTCAACTACCTGCAGACGCACTTTCGATGCCAGTGCTATTTAGGCTGGGGTGGTGAACAATGCCAGTGGGACCATAAGCAGGCTGCTGGAGGTGCCAGTGGAGCCTGGTCTGGGTCCCACCTCACCAGTCTGCTGGCTCTGGTAACCATGGCCCTCATTTGGACCTTGTAGGGGCCTCGAACCTAGCTACCAATCCAGCTCCTGCCAGAAGGATCTCCTGGGCATGTATGAATCTGTTAGGGGGTAGACAAATGAGTCTGGAGGGGGCAGAGCCCCCAGGATGCCTAATGGCATCCATACCAGCTGTCACCCCCCAGAAGGATCTCCTGGGCATGTATGAATCTGTTAGGGGGTAGACAAATGAGTCTGGAGGGGGCAGAGCCCCCAGGATGCCTAATGACATTCATACCAGCTGTCACCCCCCTGTTCTAAGGGGGAGAGAAAATCCCCTGAGAGGCCCCTCCTTTCCCTGCCAAAAAGGAAGGAGGATACACATAGTGTAGGGGAAGGCCAGACCCTGCACCCCTCTCCTGGGATAGTTTATTATTATTTTGGGGTCTCCTTGTAAATTAAATATAAAACTGTTTCTGTGCTTGGTTTTTCTGCTTCTGGGCCAGTGCATTGCAAGATTCCAGGGTTGTCCATGAGGTTGAGGTTAGGTGTTTTTTTTTATCTTTTTGAGACAGGGTCTCCCTATAGCCCCAGCTGTCCTGGAACTCACTATGTAGACCAGGCTGGCCTTGAGCTCTCAGAGATCCACCTGCCTCTGCCTCCCAAGTGCTGGGATTAAAGGCATGCACCACCACGCCCAGCCCTGCTTAGGTCTTCAAAACCCTCTTCTCACTTATAAAATGTGTTTGCCAGGCCCTGCCCACTGGGAATAGAAGGACTCATACTCTTAACACCAAAGACTTTAACTTTCTCCGTATTGGTTAGAATGGTGTTGTGCTCACGGTTGTGACTGATGGAGTTTACTATGCATCTCTCGTCTGCCCCTGTAACCCATGCTGGGCCATTACCAGCTTTCTTGCCTTGCCTCACCCACAGAGAAAGGAGAAGTGGATACTTAATCTTGATGTTCCTACAGGCAGTGCTGTACACTCCCTGCTCCCAAGAGTAGTGGACTCCTGTCCCATATGCTTCTCCCTGTCCAGGCCACAGCCCTCCCTTGGGTCTGGTAGGGAGGGAGGCTGGTAGGGGATTGAGACGTCAGTCCTGCAGCTCAGTCCCTGTCATACTATGGAAATACGAAATGGAGTTGTTGAGAACTAACCTGAGCTGGGAGCGGGGGCATCCTCAAAGGTTGGCACCCAGAGTATATATAGCTCAGTGGTGAAGCACTTGCCTAGCATGTAGAAGCTCTGGGTTTGATCACCAGCACCACACATACACAAAAAAACTCTCTCCTGGCCAGAGGACAACAACCCCAGAGGAGAGAAGTAGCTGCAAGAGCAGTCGTAGCAGCTCTGAGCTGCTTTATCAGGCCTGCCTCTGGCCTCTGACCTCTGACAGGAGTTACTTCTACCCATCAGACACACTGGTCTTCCAGGTCTGCCTGGTCTGAGTAATGACTCATCCACATAGCCCTGCCCTCAGGAAACTTAGTGGCCATAGGAAAACTGACTCTAGAAAGGGCTAAAGGGCAGGGGTATGGCTCTGGTAGACCACGTGCTTCCATGCTTAGCTTGTACAAAGCCCTGGGTTCAATCCTCTGTTCAGAAGGCAGCCAATAGCTAGGGCTTTGGGTGGTGTCCTCAGCCAGAGCTTTCCATATTGAGCTTTAAAAGGTGTGAGGCATTGGGGCTGGAGAGATGGCTCAGTGGTTAAGAGCACTGACTGCTCTTGTAGAGGACCGGGGTTCAATTCCCAGCACCCATATGGCGGCTACGAACCGTCCTTAACTCCAGTTCCAGGGGAATCCGAAGCCCTCTTCTGACCTCTGCAGCACTGCACAACATGGGTGTACTCACATATATGCAGGCAATACACTCATACACGTAAAATAAAAATAATAAAAAATTTTTTTAAAAAAAGTTGTGAGGCAGAACCTGGAGGTGATGCAGGCCTGTTATCCCTGTAACTTGGGAGGTAGAGGCAGGAAAACCATGAATTTAAGACAAGCCTCTGCTAGGCTAGCCTGAGCTACATGAGACCAGTCTCAAATAATAAGGGGCTGGCCAGATGGCTCAGTGGGTAAAGGCACTTGCCACCAAAGCTTGATAACCCAAGTGTAATCCCTGATACCCACATGGTAGAAGCAGGTCCTAAAACATAAACACACATACACATACATGTTAAAATAAGGGGCTGGAGAGAGAGCTCAGTGGTTAAAAGCATGTACTGCTCTTACAGAGGGCTTGTGTTCAGTTCCCAGCATCCATGTAGGGTGGCTCACAACTGCCTATAACTCTGCATTAGGGGATCAGACATCCTCTGGCATTTATGGGTACCTGCACTCACATGAACATACTCTCCCAAAACACATACACATAAACAAAAAGAAAATCTTTTTTGAAAAAGAGAGCCAGGCTGGGGTGTGGTGGTGCACACCTTTAATCCCAGCACTCGGGAGGCAGAGGCAAGCAGATCTCTGAGTTCAAGGCCAGTCTGGTGGTCTACATAGCAAGTTCCAGGCCAGCTGGAGCTACAGGGAAACCCTGTCTCAAAAAGACCGAAAAAAGAAAAAGAGCTGGGCATGGTGGTGCACGCCTTTAATCCCAGCACTTGGGAGGCAGAGGCAAGCAGATCTCTGAGTTCAAGGCCAGCTGGGTCTACATAGTTCCAGGACAGCTGGAGCTACAAGGAGACCCTGTCTCAAAAAGACCAAAAAAAAAAAAAAAAAAAAAAAAAAAAAAAAAGAAGAAAGAAAAATGGGCGAGGCAGCTTGATGCCAGGGAACAAAGCTGGAGGAATTTGGAAGCTGCCACACAGCTGGGGTGCAGCTTTGATGGGGCAGAGGTAAATGGCAGCTCAGAAGGGGACTTGACCTGAAGATGGTAACTGCCTCATTGGTCAGTTAACACTTTAGGTATGCTCCTAGGCAGGTGCTGGCCCTATGCGCTGAATATGCATATGGGAACCACAGCAGCGAAGACCTCTGCTCATAAGGATGACAAAGTCAGATGCCAAGCTTGTAGAGTTCCCAGGGAGATGATGTTTTAGGCAGGCAAAGCCATAAGAACAAACAGCCAAATCCATGTTAATGTAATAAATCCATCCTTTGTCTCTGGCAATGGCAAGGAGTAAAGAACAGGAGCCTGGGTACAAGGGCAACGTAAGTAAACAGCAAAGGAGGGAGACAAAGAAGTGGAGCAGTCGCAGGTGTTTATGGCCATGGTGTGGAGAAACCAGGCTAGAAGATTCAGGTGTTGGTCAATAAAGGCAGAAGCCAGTCTTGGCACACATTTGTAACCCTAGCACCACTTGAGAGGCTGAGGCAGGTGAATCACTAAGAGTTTGAGGTGGGCCTGTGCTACATAGTGAGTTCCAGACCAACTTATACTGCAATGTGATACCCTATCAAAAATAAAAGAGGAAGGGATGGACTGAGGGATAAAGAGATGAGTGAGATGGCTCAGTGGGTAAAGGCACTAATGACCTGAGTTTGATTCCTGGAACCCACATAGTAGAAGGTGAGAACTGACTCCCAGAAGTTGTTCTCTGATATCACACATAGGTCTAGCAGGCGTGCACACACATACACAATAAATAAACACAATAAATAAATAAAGTTTTCCAAAAATTTATTTTGCAGAGTTGGAAAGATGACTCACTGGTTAAGAACATTTGCTGCTAGCGGGCATGGTAGTGTATGCCTTTAATCCCAGCATTCAGGAGGCAGAGGCAGGTGGATTTTTGTAAATTCAAGGCCAGCCTGGTCTCCATAGTGAATCCAGGCCAGCTGTGGCTACAGGGAGACCAAAAAAACCAAAAAGACCTAAAAAATAACATGTGCTGCTCTTGGAAGACCATGGTTCAATTTGCAGAACCCAAATGGCAGCTAACAACAGTCTATAACTCCAGTTTCAGGGGATCCAATGCCCTTTGCTGGCCTCCATGAGCACTGCACACATATGGTATACTTACATACATGCAGGCAAAACATTCAATATATAGATCAGGCTGGCCTTGAGCTCACAGAGATCCACCTGCCTCTGCTTCCCAAGTGCTAGGATTAAAGGTGTGTGCCCCCATGCTAGGCTTAATAATTTTAAATTAGGGAGGGAGGGAGAGAAGGAGGGAATGAGCAATCAAGAAAGGCCAACAAAAATGGAGCTCAACAAAGGCAAGAAAAAGAACTGTGTCCTGACTTCCCCATATCTGTGACTTCCCACACTTACAACCTTCCAACACCCAGGAATAATCTGGACCCACCCAGTTGTGACCTTTCCCATCCAACCATGACTCCTTGCATCTATCAATCCCCTAGGAACAAAGTCTTGATTCCCCACCTATGTAGACACACACATGCACTGAACTGTTACCATGAGAGTGGCCATAGGACAACGGAAGAAGCATCTGTGTCTTATCCACACCTGAGATCTCTCTCACACAGGTGTGACCTGCACTTATCTAACTGTGAGCCCCTCCATACAAAATCATGTCCATCACCTCACACCACTTTCCCTGGAGAAAGTACAACCCAGGTATTGGGTAACTACTTCTTCTGATTTGAAATGTTCCCTCCAAGAAGTCTGAACAAGGCTCATAAGACTCAGAAAGCTGGGCTACAGAGATGACTCAGCAGTTAAGAACACTGGCTGTTCTTGCAGAGGCTATTCTTGCAGAGCACCTGGGTTCAATTCCTAATACCCATAACAACAACTGTTTGTAACTCCAATTCCAGGGGAATTCAATGCCCTCTTCTGACCTCTGCAGGCACTGCACAACACAGGTACACTTACCTACATGGAGGCAATACACACATACACATTCACTCTGGAGGCAGAGGCAGGCAGATCTCTGTGAGTTCAAGGCCAGCCTGGTCTATGTAGTGAGTTCCAGGACAGCTGGGGCTACAGGGAGACCCTGTCTCAAAAAGACCAAAAAAAAAAAAAAAAGACTCAAAAAGCTGAGGAAACTTTTACAAGGCTCAGGAAACTCAGAAAAAGTAAGATTCAGGTGATGAAATGGCTCAGAAGGATAAGGTACCTGTTAAGTCTGTTGGCCTGAGTTCAACCCCCATGCTGGAAGACAGAACTGACTTCCACAGGTTGTCCTCCAATCTCCACAACCATGCTCTATGCCCCCCTCCATGTGTGTGTGTATGTCTCATGTGTGCATACCCGCGGAGGTCAAAAGAAGACCAGATCCTCTAGAGTTGGAATTAGAGATGGTTGTGAGCCACCTGACACAGGTGCTGAGAACCAAACTCAGGACTTCCAGAAAAGCACCAAGTGCTCTTGACTATGAGTCATCTCTCCAGCCCTTAAAGTGTAATAAAAAAAAAAATTAAAGAAAATTACAAGATTCAAATGTTTCTCCAAAGGTAAAAAGCCATAAATAATTGGGTAGAGCTGCCTATAAGTTAAACAGATTCTTCAAAGAATGCGCTTTTTGTGAATTGTTGACCATGCTATGGTGGACTCTTTGGCGATAAGGCTACCTTTCAGTGACCTATGACATATGCTGCTTTTTTTTTCTTTTTTCTTTTCTTTTTTTTTTTTTTTTTTTTGTTTTTTTTAGACAGGGTCTCCCTGTGGCCCCAGCTGTCCTGGAACTTGATATGTAGACCAGGCTGGCCTTGAACTCACAGAGATCCACCTGCCTCTACCTCCCAAGTGCTGGGATTAAAGGTGTGTGCTACCACACCCGGCTTTTTTTGTTTTTTTTAGACAGGGTCTCCCTGTAGCCCCAGCTGGCCTGGAACTTGATATGTAGACCAGACTGGCCTTGAACTCACAGAGATCCACCTGCCTCTGCCTCTGGAGTGCTGAGATTAAAGGTATGCACCACCACACTCAGCTTAGTGAGTGACCTATGCTTCTATAAATAGTCCCTCATTCATGCTTCTGTAAGGAACCCCAGTAAACTCATTGATTCACCAAGCTAGACTTGGATAGAATCATTTGTTTGGTCTGTTTTCAGCGCTTTATCTGGGATGAATAGACATTTGTTCATATCTCCTTAGGAAAAGTCATGCAACATCAGGGATAACAAGAACTGTCTGGGGAAACTGGGGGTAAGATAATGGAGGATGAGGTGGCTCAGAAGCCTGAAGTAGGCACAGCCAGAGAGCAGCCAGGGTTGGACCATCAAGCTAAACAGACTATATGTGTATGTGTATGTGCACATGTGCTCATGCACACACACCCCTCCTTGGACCAATCCAATTGGACAAGCCTGGCAGGACCCGGCCTGTGAACAGTACCTAGGATGAGGGTGGGCTTCAGGCACCCCCTACTCCTTGCTCTCCCACCACTAGAGCTTTTGCTTTGGACTTTAGACTACAGCCAGGTTAACAATGCTGGTCTGCTGCTTGCCTGGATTATTTGATTTGCAGCACTGTTTCTAAGGATGCCAGAGAGGAGAAGGGGGCTGCTATGTTGTTCACTTGTCCTTTCAGCCCTTGAGAGTTGTGACAGGCTCTCTAGACCTACACAGTCAACACTCTGAGATGCTTCTTTCCAAACAAGATCAGCAACCACAACTTCTGTAGAGGCTCAATCCTGTACATGTGCCTCTGCTAATATGCCTACAATCCTCTGTACACTGAACCCTCCTTTCCCTCAATCCTGCCAGCTTCTCCAACCCAGGTAGCCTGGAAGACCAAAACTAGATGGTAGCCTACTGTGAATGCCAATGCTCTTAAGTGGCCACCAGGTCAGGGGTTCAGTGGCTCAGGCTCAGACACTGTAGCAGGCCCAGGCAGCATTTTCACTCTGCAC
Source organism: Nannospalax galili (assembly GCF_000622305.1). Lineage (NCBI taxonomy): Eukaryota > Metazoa > Chordata > Mammalia > Rodentia > Spalacidae > Nannospalax > Nannospalax galili. The sequence continues at coordinate 414,099 of NW_008355774.1, forward strand.
AGACAAATGTCCTCTCTTCTACTTTCCTCACCAGGGCAGGCAAGCCTGGGCCTGAGCACCTAGGAGATCTCAATAACTAGCCTCTGACTCAGTGAACGAGTAAAACCACAAATGCATGAACATGTATGTTCTCACTACTAGACCCCTGCTCATTCCTTGTGGCCACGCAAACACAGGGTCTCATGGTCATAAGACACAAGATCTCTCACACATGATCCCAGGCACTGAGTCCCACACTTACATGGATAAACCCCTGGGAATTTGTGCAGTGGTCCAGATAATTAGCAGCTAGAGCTTCACAAAGACACAGTCACTGACCCAAAACATATACAAAGAGTGATGACACAGCCCCAAATTTCATGAACACAGAGCTTTCTAGAAACGGAGATCAGTTAGCCATTAGGCACGGCAGGCATAGACATCACCTAGGGTCACAATACTTCTAGAACTCACAAAAAAATTTTGACATGTGTGTCTGTATTTGTATATGTTTGCACATGTGTGTGATGTAGCTGTGTGCATTGTATGTCCATCTGTGTGTGTGGTATGAAGGCCAGAGGTCAATGTTTGGTGTCTGCACCTTTTTTTTTTTTCTTTGTCTTTTTGAGACAGGGTCTCCCTGTAGCCCCAGCTGACCTGGAACTCACTGTGTAGACCAGGCTGGCCTTGAACTCGCAGAGATCTGCCTGCCTCTGCCTCTGCCTCTGCCTCCCAAGTGCTAGGATTAAAGTCGTGGGCCACCACAACTGGCTTTGCACCTTATTTTTTTCCTAAGACAGCATTTTACATTTATTTGTGTATGTGTATGTTTAGGGGCATGTGCATGCCATGGCATGTGCTTATAGAAGTCAGAGGATAACTTGTGGGAGTCGGTATTACCATGTGGTTCCTAGGGATGGAACTCATCAGGTTTGGTTATAGGCACCTTTACCCACTTAGCCATACATAGCACTGGCCTGCTTATATTTTAAAATACTGTTTTGGGTTTTTCTATTCATTTATTTTTATTTTATGTGTATGAGTGTTTTGCCTGCATGTATGTAAGTGCACCCGTGTTGTGCAGTACCCAAAGAGGCCAAAAGAGGGTGTCGGATCTCCTGGAATTAGAGTTACAGTGGTTGTTAGCCACCATGTGAGTTTTGGGGGATTGAGCCCAGGTCCTCTGGAAGAGCAGCCAGTGATCTTAAATGCTGAGCCATCTCTCCAGCCCCTAAAATAATGTTTTTGTTTTGGTTTGGCTTGGTTTGGTTTGATTTTTTTTTTTTTTCTGGTCTTTTTTGAGACAGGGTCTCCCTGTAGCCCCAGCTGTCCTGGAACTCACTATGTAGACCAGGCTGGCCTTGAACTCACAGAGATCTGCCTGCCTCTGCCTCCCTAGTGCTGGGATTAAAGGCATGGGCCACCACGCCCAGCTAAAATACTGTTTTTAAGGGACTTTGGATCTCACTGAATGGTAAAGTACTTGCTTAGCAAGCATGAGGCCCCTAGTCCTAGCACTGAAAAACAAAGCAAAAACTGTTTTAATGAGGAAGGGATCCAACAAAGACAAAAGCGCCTCGGGCTTGCCAATGTCATTATGCAGTGGTGTGGAGAAGGTACTCTATAAGCATATCATCCTCAGGCACCATACTGTATGTCTGCCACCATCCACCTACTCTGGCCCAGTAAAGACACAAAATCCTCCCCTAGTGCTGTCCAAGTGGGAGGGGCCACAGCTGGTCCAGCCCCAGTTCCACCCCCTGCCAAGGCCAGCCTCTGAACTGGGTTGGGTAACCATCTACAAAAGCTCAGAATTTCCATCTCCACCAGCAGCAGCCTCAGCTTCTTCCAGAAGTTTCTGGTGCAGCTGGGGCCAGTGTGTGGGACAGAATCCAGCCAAGCGTGCCTGGGCTTCCACTCCACAGTCAGGAAGTTTGAAGAATGAGGCCCTTCAGCTCTGAGGTCAGCAGGGACAAGTGGGCAGCTGGCGGGTGTCCAGGGCTGGGCTGTTCTTGATCACTGAGCATCCCTTCTCCCAGCAGCTGCCAGGATTTCTGGTGGAAGAGGCAGGAAAAGGCCTCCCTCATCCATCAATCAGGTCAGCCTAGGACTGAGGGCCCAGTTCTCTTGGCTCCTCTTTCTAGAACAAATGTCACAGCTCCACTGGCCCTTGGAGAAGAAGGGTGGGCAAGATTAAGACAGGATAAGGCATGGGGGAGGCAAATGTCAGAGTTCTGGCCAAAGGTAAGTCACTTGTTCCTTTCATGGCAGTGCTACTTCTCTGCTCTCTAACGTCTCTGAACCTTGCAGGTCAGTGTTCAACTAAAATTACAGCACGGACAAATTTATGAGTAAGGGGCTGGACCTGCCTGCTCTGGCAAGGGGTCAGAAAATTTGGCATATGTCCTGAACTCTGCTTCCCTTGGCCAGGTTTCCCCAGACCCACCTCAGGCCACTGCAGACCACCTGTTGTGCATCTGTACTCTCTTCCTGACCTTGCTTGACTTGGCCCAAGGCTCCAGGGGTTCCATAGACCCCAACAAGCCATTCATCACTGTCTGGAACGCAGACACCCAGTGGTGCCTGGACAGACACGGAGTAGATGTGGACGTCAGTGTCTTTGATGTGGTTGCCAACAAGGGACAGACCTTCCGTGGCTCTGACATGACTATTTTCTACAGCTGGCAGTTGGGTACCTACCCCTACTATACATCCACTGGGGAACCCGTATTTGGTGGCTTGCCCCAGAATGCTAGCCTGGTTGCTCACCTGATCCACGCATTCCAGGACTTCAAAGCTGCCATGCCTGAACCTGACTTCTCAGGATTAGCAGTCATTGATTGGGAGGCATGGCGCCCACGCTGGGCCTTCAATTGGGACAGCAAGGACATTTACCGGCAGCGCTCCCGGGCACTGGTAAAGGCAGAGTACCCTGACTGGCCTGAAACTTCAGTGGAGGCAGCAGCCCAAGACCAGTTTCAGAAAGCTGCCCAAGCCTGGATGGCAGGCACCCTCCAGCTAGGACAGGTACTGCATCCTCATGGCCTCTGGGGCTTCTATGGCTTCCCTGACTGCTACAACTATGACTTTCTAAGTCCCAACTACACAGGCCAGTGCTTGCCAAGCATCTGTGACCAGAATGACCAGCTAGGGTGGCTGTGGAACCAGAGCCGTGCCCTCTACCCCAGTATCTACTTGCCTAAAGCATTGATGGGTACAGGGAAGACACAGATGTATGTTCAAAATCGTGTGCAGGAAGCATTCCGTGTAGCTATGGCTGCCAGAGACCCCAATTTGCCAGTACTGCCCTACCTCCAGATCTTCTACAAAATGACAAATCATCTTCTACCCCTGGTGAGTCTTCTGTGACCTGTCTACCTTGTCAGCCTTCTTGTTAGGTAATAAGGTAACAAGTCCAACTACAGAGTCCACATAGCCTTGGAGCTCTGTTTTTGTTTCTGTTATTTGTTTAGGGGGTTTTGATTTTGGTCCTGAGGAATTAAACTCAGTGCTTTGGACCAATTCTAGACATATATTATACCACTGAGCTACACGCCCCAGTACTTCGTCTATCCATTCTCACATACATCAAGCATCTGCTTTATGCCAAGTTCTATGTGAGGCATTTATTAAAGGAATTAGTTCCTAGCCAGGCGTGGTGGTGCACGCCTTTAATCCCAGAACTCAGGAGGCAGAGGCAGGCGGATCTCTGTGAATTCAAGGCCAGCCTGGTCTACATAGTGAGTTCCAGAAATTAGCTCCTATTCATATGGCACTTAGAGGCTGGAGAGGGGACAGATTTGCCTCTGACCACTAGCACTAGAGTAGCCTTAGGTGAAGGTTACAAATTATTTGTCCCATCCATTGATGTCACAGCAGCCCCCATTGGGACAAAGAGAGGAAGGTCCCATAGAGCTATGCCATCTCCTTCCCAGGAGGAGCTGGAATACAGCCTGGGGGAGAGTGCAGCCCAAGGAACAGCAGGAGTGGTGCTCTGGGTGAGCTGGGAAAACACAAGAACCAAGGTAAGTTCAGTTCTGGGAATGGGGGCTGGAATGGGGAAGGCCTAGCCCACCCTTTCTACCCCTGAAGTCCTAGCTAAGCAAAAAATAAGTACCTCAAAGACCTAGGTGGGCTCATGCATGACTGTGGTGTCCCTGACATTCCCCTTCCCACTCAGGAATCATGCCAAGTCATCAAGGAATATATGGATTCCACACTTGGGCCCTTCATACTGAATGTGACCAATGCAGCTCTTCTCTGCAGTAAATCCCTGTGTTCTGGCCATGGCCGCTGTATGCGCCACCCCAGCTACCCTGAGGCTTTCCTCATCCTGAACCCTGCCAGTTTCTCCATAACATCTGATAGCAGGCCCCTGACCCTGAAGGGTGCCCTCTCACTTGAGGATCAGACACAGATGGCTAAGAAATTCAAATGTCGCTGTTACAGGGGCTGGAGTGGAGAGTGGTGTGAAAAGCAGGGCATGTGGTGATTGTGCCAGGTTGCACACTTTGAGTACCTAACACACCCTGTGCCTACTTGTGACTTTCTCAAATACAGTCACAGACACAAGTCAGCCAGGAGTAGACTCACTGGCATAGTCATATGAACATGCATACTCACAGACTGGAGTAGTCATCCAATGAGTTAGAACTAAGGGCAGACACCATCAACTCAGTGCTTATAAGGGCATACTTGACAGGATCATAGACAATTCCTGCAGCACTGAGACAGAAGTCACAAAAGATAACATTTGACATGTACCTGCTTTGTGCCAAGTCCTGTGCTAAGCACATAAGTGAGCTAAGTTATTCAATCCTCACAATGAGGCGATGAGAAATCTGAGGCACCCAGGGAGGGTGAATACTTTTTGTCCAATGTTGCACAGCAAGAAGAAAGACAAGCAGATTGAAACTAAACTATCTGCACTAGGGATAGAACCCTTGTGCACCTACTGTGTGTTGATGGTGCCCTAAGTGAGCTGGGAAAATAACACCACTTCATACATATATAATCCCTAAATCCTCTGAGACACTTGCACTGCTCAACCCAGAAAATAAAGTTATGATTTGCTTAACTGTTTACTGAGCACCTTAAAATGGGTAGGCCCTGGGACCTAGAATGTGATGTCTGTCTGAAGACCGAGTTTCCCAGGAAGTGCCACCTGATCTATTTACATGATGCGCTGGGGTTGGAGATGCTAGAGAGCCTAGACAAAAAGGAACTCTGCCACTCTGAACCTGGGACAGGGCGAGGCAGAGATTGGGCCTGAGCCTCCCTGAAATGTGATGCCGGGGCTGGGCCTCTACATAGTGGAATCCGGGCGGTAACTAGGTGTTGGCTCTGGAAGCGCCTGGCTGGGCCTCTAAGGGGCGGGACGGAAGGAGGCGGGGCCAACGGGAGAAAGGGTCTAGCGCAGTCGCAGTGGAAGGGGAAGCAGGGGCACTGGAGATGAGCCTGCGCTAGTCCCGTATTGTGACGCGGAGAACCAGGGGCGGGGACTAGGAGGTGACGATCCAGCCCCGGAAACCTAGGAGAAACAGGCACACGGTCGCCTGCGACGGCTGTAGTGTGTCCGCCGTACCGCTGGAGGCCAGTGTGGACAGACGGAAGAGTCGGAGCCAGAGGACGTGAGAGACTGAACCTTGAAGAGCCAGGACGAGGAACATCCCAGAGCTCGGTTTTAACATGTCAGTACCGCCCTCACTTCTCCAACGCTGCCCGTTAATCGTTAATCCTCCCCGCGCCTGCGGCCCCCAAGTGGCTAGGCCGCCCCTTACGCCCCCCCTCGGTGGGCCATTCCCTCCCAGAGCATGCTGAGCCACACCCACCCATAGTCAAGCTTTCAAAACCCCCACTCCCAAAAGCTCTAAGTTCTCTGATTGTCTAGGGGCCGAGAAATTCGAGCTGTAAAAAGACAGTGTGGACCCTCTGAAGGTCCGGAGCTTCGCTCCGCCTATAGTGATGGGACCGGTACCGAAGGGGTTAAGTCGGCCTGGGGAAACCTGGGGCTCTAGGCTGGGGGCGGGCCCTGAGGCCTCCTCCGTCCAAACCTAGTGGGCGTTTGGGGGTGGAGGAGTGCTGGTGCTGGTGCTGCAGCAGCTGGTGCTGAGGCAGCTGATGCAGGTGAGGGGCTTAAAGCCCTGTGAGTGGGATTTGGCGTGAGCTGAGTTGTGCTGAATTGTGCTCAAGCTCTGGGATAGCTAGGAAGGGGAGCCAGGAGGCACTTTCTGGAGCGAGCAGAAACGTGGGCCTCAGCTGCCCACCCACTGCAAGAAATCCCCCGGCATAGACCATCCTGCCAGCAGAACCTAGAATAAGGTGGGTAAATGATGGGGCTTGGATATGGGAGGTCTTAGCCCACAACCTGGTGGCAGTTGGACACGGACACCTATGGATATAGGAAGGAGGTTGTGGTCTTTATCAGGGTGGCTACAAACCCAGGGTAGAAGCAAGCAGGTTTGCAGAAGCAACATTCTGTACTGTATGTGCCAAGCCCCATACTGGTGCTGCTGGGGCCCCATTTATACGGACCATTGGGTCTATGCCCAGAGTCTAGCTAGGCAGAGTTGAAGAGGTGGGCAAAAGGCTCTGCGCACTGGGCAAGGGAAGGCAGTAAAGGGAGGGAAAGGTGAACTTGGTGGAGGTGATATGTGGAGTCCCAGGTTTCAATAGGCAGTGGACCTAAAGAAGTCCAGAGCTGGAGGAGAACTGGCATGTAGGGAGAAGGGAGGGACAGGAGAACTCCTGGACCAGTCTTTCTTCTGAAGAAAACCTTGAGTGGGAGTAAGCTAGAGGTATGATGTCTTGTTTGCACCTTCTGTCCAAGGCCAGCCAGCTATAGTAGTGGACTAGTAAAGATAAGATAGCCTGCTTGGTGTGGTGGAGACTGATGCCTATGATCAGTACTAGACTGATGCCTAGTACTTGGGAGGTGGAGGCAGGGGATCACTACTTCAAGGCCAACCTTGACTACATAGTGAGACCTTGTCTCAAAAGAAAGGCCGGAAGGAAGAGAGAAAAAAGAAAAACTCAAATAAAGATGACCAGAAAATGGGATGGGTTGGCTAGCCTGGCACACTGAGGTGTTGGAGAGGACAAATTTGAGCCAGAACAGGCTGTCAGAACCTCCAGATTCTGCCCTAGCCTTCAGCATTCACTATTACCCTCAGCTGCCCTCAAGTGTGGGGCAGGACACCAGGATCCATTTCCCCTGCTCTCTGAGTTCTCTTCCCAAGTATCAGGGATGGGTTTCTTCTAGGCAACCTGTACCATCAAGCGCATGTGGGACAAGGTACATTATACCACTCCCCAGTTCCAGGATGCATGGCCCCCTAACACTCACCAGTCCTTCCCTGCCCCAACCCTATCTTACTGGCACAGCCCAGCACGGCTGTCATCCACAGGAGATGAACCCTCATGTGAGAAGATGCCACTGCCTAGAGACCGTGGCTTTAACCTCCAGCCTGGCACTGAGCCACCTGCAACCTAACAGGAAGTGACCTTGGCTCCCAGCCTGACTCAGCTGAGTCTGGATCCTACCTCTAGGCAAGAGCTGACTCTGAGCCCTGGCCCAGCGAAGCTGACCTCTATCCTAGACCCTGTGCACCGGATGGAGCTGATCCTGAGTACCAGTCCTGCAAAGCTGACTCTAGATCCTGCACGCCAGCCAGAACTGTCCCTGAGCCCCAGGCTAGCTGAGCTGACCCTGGATTCCTCATGCCATCCAGAGATGACCCTCACTCCTGGCCCAGCTGAGCTTACCCTGGATCCTGAGCACCAGGCAGAAGAGACACCAGCCCCCAACCCAGCTGAATTGACTCTAGAGCCTGTGCACTGCCGACCTGAGCTCTTGAGTGCTTGTGCTGACCTTATTAATGATCAGTGGCCTCGAAGTCGTGCCTCCCGCCTCCACTCCCTGGGCCAGTCCTCAGATGCCTTCCCCCTCTGCCTAATGCTGCTGAGCCCCCGGCCCACACCTGGAGCAGCCCCCATTGTGGTGGGCCATGCCCGTCTGTCACGGGTACTGGACCAACCACACAGCCTCTTAGTGGAGACAGTGGTAGTGGCCCGGACTCTGAGAGGCCGTGGCTTTGGCCGCCGCCTCATGGAGGGCCTGGAGGCTTTTGCCCGGGCCCGAGGCTTCCACCGGTTGCACCTTACCACTCATGACCAACTTCACTTCTATTCCCATCTGGGCTACCACTTGGGTGAGCCTGTGCAGGGTTTGGTCTTCACCAGCCGACGGCTGCCCACTACCCTGCTCCGTGCCTTCTCTAAGACCCCCTGCCCCCAGCCACCCTGCAAGGTGTCTAACCTGGCTACCCAAGTTGTCCCAGGGAGCTCTAAGGGACCCCCATTGCCATCACCTCCTCCCCTACGCCAGCCTCTGACCACCTCATCCCCTCCTCCACCACAGGGGCCCCTTCCTCAAAGCCTGATAGAGACAAAATACCGAGACCTCAAGGGGTGCCCCATATTCTGGATGGAAAAAGATATCTGAAGGCTGGCCACTAGATTGCCCAGGACAGTCCCAGCCTCAGTCCATTGGCCATACCTCAGCCCCCTCAAGCCCCTGGAGGCAGCCTTTGCCTGGGTATGTTTCCTGGGTACCAATGGGCCAGGAGGTGGCTTCAGAGCTTTGGCTCAGACCTGTCAGTGTAGCTGAATAAAGGCTTCCATTGGGTGTGGCTGTGACAGTTTATTTGTTAACCCCCACTCTTCTTAGATCTCCCATCTGTGCAGAAGTCCTAGTATCCAACTTGACCCTTGAGCCACTGATGGGGTGATACCTATCTTTTGCTCCTCCCACTCTTCCAGGCCTAGGGGTCAGAGTTACTGTTCCTTTCCCCTCTCATTACCATTCACTAAACACTTGCTATGGGTCAGACCCTGCACTGGGCAAAGGCAGTGGGGAATTTGCAGACAAGTAGGCAAACAGTGGCAGGACTCATGCTGGGTCAAGGAGATACAGCAGCTTCAAGAGCCCAAGTGCCCTCCTTCCCCTTAGGGATCTGGGAGACCTCCTAGAGGAAGTGATATTATAGTACACACCTGAGTGCTGAAATGAAGCCAGGAAAGCAAGAAGGCGAGCACCAAATAGTCTTGAGGCAGAGAACTTCTGAGAAGGCCAGAGGAGGGAAGACATGTGACAGCATAGTGGAGGCCTCAAAGGATGTGGTGGTGCCTTGACAGAAATGGAGGACACTGGAGGGGATAAGCCAAGGCCAGCTTGGGATATGGCTTCTCATATATTCCCATGGGACACTTGAGAGTCATAATTGCCCCAGCCCCACCCCATTCCTTGTGGGAAGGAACTGGGAAAGTTTTCCTGGCTTTCCTGTTCAGAAGGCATGCATGGCCTTGGCCATGGACTCTATAAGTTCATATTCCCTCTCTCCTTCAGGTTTCCATCTCTGTGGAATGACCAGCCAGGCTCAGCCCTGATGGTGGGGGTGGCCCTATGCCTGATGCATGGCCAGTCTTACTGCAGGCTTCTGAACGCCCCTTTTCCTTGCTGTGGAATGTACCCTCAGCACGCTGTAAAGCCCACTTTGGAGTGCACCTACCACTTAATACCCTGGGCATCATAACCAGTCATGGCCAGCATATCACCATCTTCTACAAGAACCAGTTTGGCCCTTAGCCTTTATCCTTACTTGGGGCCTAAGGGCACAGCATATAATGGAGGTATCCCCCAGGCTGTGTTCCTAGAATGCCACCTGGCACAGGTTGCCCACCAAATCCACCACAGCCTGGGATCCAGCTTTGCTGGCTTGGCAGTGCTAGACTGGGAAGAATGGTAGGTATCCACTCTGGGCTGGGAACTGGGCCCCCCATCGCAGAGTCTATCAGGCAGCCTCCTGGGCTTGGGCACAGCAAATGTTCCCTGACCTCAACCCTCAGGAGCAGCTCCACAAAGCATGTACTGTCTTTGAGCAGGCTGCCCCGGCACTGCACTGATGGAAGACACTGAAGCTGGGCCAGGCACTGCAGCCCTATGGGCTCTGGGGCTCCTATCACTACCCAGCATGTGGCAATAGCTGGCATAATATGGCTTCTAACTACACAGGCCACTGCCATGCAGTCATCCTTACCCACAACACCCAACTGCATTGGCTCTGGGCCACCTCCAATGCTCTATTCCCTAGCATCTACCTCCCACCCAGACTGCCACCTGCCTACCACCAGGCCTTTGTCCTACACCGCTTGGAGGAGGCCTTCCATGTAGCTCCTGCTGGGTATGCACGTCTTCTACCTGTTCTGGCCTATGCCCAACTCACACACCGGAGCTCTGGGAGATTCTTGTCTCAGGTAAGTGGAAGCTTGAGGTCTAGGGGTTTGAGTAGAGCAACAGCTCTGTCCTAGGAAGATCTTTGAGAAGATCTTGCCTGAGGGACTTGAGGAGGTGGTTCTTGATCTAAGGGTTTTAAAAAGACCCTATCCTGGGCTGGGCGTGGTGGCACATATTTTAGTTCCAGCACTCAGGATGCAGAGGCAGGTAGATCTCTGTGAGTTCAAGGCCAGCCTGGTCTACAGAGTTCCAAGACCCTATCCTGGAGCAGGGAGGCATGTCTTTGTGCAATGAGATCTCAAGAGGTAAAGCAGAGCCCAGCCTTTAGAGCCCTGGTCTAAGGAGTCATTCTCTGAGTGGCAGTTGTTAAAAATCACTGAGACTGCAAAAGAGCCCTATGTAGAGGTAGAATTAATCATGGTAGTGAACCAAAGAGTTTGTTGGTAGAATTGAACCCTGGTGGATCTGGCCAGTCCAGCACTGGCTTAGCAGCTCTTTGCTTCCAGGATGACTTGATGCAGACTATTGGTCTGAGTGCAGCACTGGGGGCAGCCGGCGTGGTGCTCTGGGGGAACCTGAGCTTCTCCAGCTCTGAGGCGATCACTGCCCCATTCAGCCTGCTATGCAGTACATACTGAAGCCCCAGGGTAGCGGAGAAGCCAAGCTGTCATACAGCAGGAACAATGACATATATCCCCCTTCTCTCCACAGGAGTGCTGGCATCTCCATGACTACCTAGTGGGTACTTTAGGCCCCTATGTAATCAGTGTGACCAAGGCTGCCATGGCCTGCAGTCACCAACAGTGCCATGGCCATGGGCACTGTGCCAGGAGAGACCCAGGACAAATGGAAGCCTTTCTCACCTGCTGCCAGATGGCAGCCTTGGAGCTTGGAAATCCTTCAGCTGCCACTGTTATAGGGGCTGAGCTGGCCCCACCTGCCAAGAACCCAGACCTGGCCCTAAGGAAGCAGCATAAAGCTTGGAGTTCCTGTTCCTGCCCTTGCTTCCTGTCCCTGTTGCTACTTTCCTGCTCTTGGGGGACTCCCTATTCTTGCTCTACTCAGCTTACAGAACCTTCCCAAGTACACAGTCCACTTCCACCACCACCCCTTCCCTCAGAATCCCTGAGGAAAGGATAGAGCCCAATAAAAACATAAAACCAGCCTCAGAGACCCTCTGAGATCATCTTTTTTATGGCAAAAAAGCAACCCCACGGAGTCTGAATTGCAGGTGGTTAGGGATGCCAGCCCAGGACTTTGTTCCTACACGTCAGTGGGTGCACAGAGAACTCATACCCCGAAGCAGAGAGACCCCACCCTCCAACTCCCCAAAATTAGGCTAAATAATCTGTTAAATTCTATCGTCTGTACGCTCATCATAAGGTTACTTTTTCATAACCTGAATCTTGTCTGTTCCGTTATATCAAGGGCCAAACTCCCCATTGTCGCTGGACCCTGGCGTCGGGGCAAGTGTCCTGTGGCAAGAGCCTAGAGAAGCTTCATCCACCCATGAGGGAAACTATGAATTTAGGCGCGGAGAGGGCGGGGCGGGGGTGTCTGAGGAGGAGCGAAGAAGGTACGCAGGGCATTGTGGGTACATAGTTTAGCTGGCGCAGCGTCGGTTTGTGTATCTCAGGAATGGACTACGATTCCCGTCGTGCGCTGCGCCAAACCTGGGCGGCCCTAATCTGTGCGCCTAGCCCCCTGGGGATAGTAGTTCCCGCCTCGTGGATGCGGGCCTGAGCCGGGTGACCGGGAACTCACCTTCCCAGCGACCCGTTTGACAGGGCGGGGCGCCTCGTGAAGATGGTGGCGCGCGCGGCGTGTGGCTCCCGTCGTCTTCCCAAGTCTCGGCTCCGTGCATCGGCCAGCGTTTCGCTGGTTTGGAGTCCTCGCCCGCCGGGTCCCTGACCCCGCGCCCCCTCTCCTGTTCTCCCCGCCCCCCCCGGTTCCCGGCATGCCCCGCGCTCGTAAGGGCAACGCGCTCCGCAAGGGCGGCCAGCGCCGTGGAGGTGGTGAGTCTCGGGGCTCAGGTAGGACTGCTTAGTGGCGAGCGGGGGCGTTTTGTGGCTCCCTTTCGATGTCAACCGAGGGTCCTAAGTTGGGGAACCCTTCCAGATCAGCTCCGCGCAGCCTCCCCGAACTCTACTAAGGCCCGCACGTGCCCCAGCAGGCATCCGCCACGTGTGCACACAACCTGAGCACATTGCCAGCTGTCTGAAGAAGGGATCCCGCGCCCTCAGCAGTTACTTGGCCACCACTTCAGTGCCTGGGTTTCCCTATAGCCTCTCCCACCCCAGTTGCCAGCTAAGATGGACCAACCCCTGGACAGAGCATAAAGCCAGTCCCTTTGCCAAGTCCTGGTTCCTTTGGTGGACTCACAGGGAAGTTGGCAGAGGCCTAGCCTGTTCTGGAAAACTAAAGGAAATGTGATTGGAAAAGTACAGAATAGGGGCCTTAGCAGTTGTGCTGGGGACTGGATAAATACCCTAGAGCCTGAGGCAGTCTTAGGACTCCTTATCAGCTGCAACCAGAAGCCTGTCTTGTTGCAGTAAACACATTTACTCTGCTGATACAGGGTACCTGCCAAGCACAGTTTGGATCTACTATCACTGCCCTAATGTGGCTTGAGTTCGGGGACATTTAGTAGGGTAGTTAACAGTTCCACAAGGAACAAGGATGAACGCTAAAATTATTTACTAAGTGATGTCATACAGAAACATAGGAGATCCCCTGAGAGGAGCTTCTGGCTGAGTCCTGAGAAGGTAGTGAAGAGCCCTGTGCAGAGATCCTGTTGTGTAAAGGCCTGGCAGAAGAAATCACAGTACAGTGAAGCAAGTGAGAAAAGGCTGAGCTGTTTGACAAGTAGGGTAGTAAGAGATAAATACAGCCAGTGTGTGGGCTGAACGTTTTCCTGCAGACAGATAATATAAATAGTTCCTAAGGTATAAGGCCAGCAACCAGATCAGAACCTATCTAGAACTCTCCCATAGTAGCTATCCTTGCCAAAGCCAAGTTCTGGGCCTGAACCATATCCATACAGAGGAGTGTTCCTGCCCTCCTGACACTTAGATTTCACTATTATGTTTACTTCTTTCAAGGGTTCACCCAGTCAGAAGCTGCTTTACTTTTCCATGGTCAAGAGGAGCCACTATGTCTGTGTATTTACCTAATGCTGATGGACCTGAATGGACTAAAGGAAACTCAGAAAACAATATATTTGAAACACGGGGCACCCAGCACACCCAATGCCACCTGGGCTTCTGCCCCCAGAATTGATAGAGAGCTTAAGTATGCTGGCCTGCAGCAGAACTAGAACAAGTTACTTGTCTTTCCTGTTGCACCTGAAAGAAGAGCTTTTGCATCTCTAAAAACTGGCCAACTGATTTAGTTATGCTTCTGTTACAATGTAGAGAGGAAGTTAAGGGTATAACCTGGTGGCAGAACACTTGACCTTTACCCACATTGGAGCATGATCTAGACTGGGCCACAGACCCAGATTGGGACTCATCTATTTCCTTCTGCCTCTACATGGTTCCCCATCTCCTTAAACCAGGCTGTGTCCTCATTGGGGTTATTGTTCACCAAGTCTGCCAGGTTATCCCTGGACTGGGCTTAGCACCTTATGTTCCCTTTTTCTTGCTTCCTAATTCAAGTCCCATATGTCAAGTTGTACTATTTGACCCAGCCTTGGTTTTCTCATCTGAGATGGGATAGCATTCGTGAGGTACTCCTAGTTATCCCTCATCTTTGGAAGCTGGTTGGTCACATAGTAGTTTTATGTTTACCAGGTGCCCGAAGCAATGCTCAAGCTGACTCAGGCTCCAGTGAGGATGAAGCAGCCAGTGAGGCCCGCAGTACCACAAGTGAATGCCCCAGCCTTCTCAGCACCACTGCAGAGGACAGCCTGGGTGAGAGCAAGTGGAAGTTGCTCAGTGAGGGCTACTCTGGACAAGGGCAGGACACAGTACTGACCTGCTGGCTTTGCAGGTGGGGAAGCTGTGGATGAGCAGGAAGACCTAGAAGAAAAACTGAAGGAATATGTGGACTCCCTCACTGACAAGAGGTACTTCTGGGTCAACTTCTATACTCAGAGCCCTACTCAGCCCATGGCAAGTGGAACCAAGAGAGTACTTACTCACATGACCCCCTTTCTCTACCTCCCAGTGCCAAGACCCGGCAAGGAGCTCTGGAGAGCCTGCGCCTGGCCCTGGCCTCTCGCCTGCTTCCAGACTTCTTGCTGGAGCGCAGCCTCACTCTGGCCGATGCCCTGGAAAAGTGCCTTAAGAAAGGTCAAGCCCTGGGCGCTTGGGAAACCCTATGTAGGCAGGTGTTTACTCTTGTTGCATGGGCTAACTGGAAAGCATCCTGTAGGGAAGGGCGAAGAACAGGCCTTGGCTGCTGCTGTGCTAGGCCTGCTTTGTGTGCAGCTGGGCCCTGGACCCAAGGGTGAGGAGCTGTTCCATAATCTGAAGCCCCTGCTAGTCTCGGTGCTCAGTGACAGCACAGCAAGTCCTGCTGCCCGGCTCCATGTGAGTATTTCATTGCCCTATGAACCCTTCATCCCTAAGCAGACTGGTTCTAATTACCTTCAAACTCCCCTAATGCTAAGGAGGAGTGAACTTGGGCTCCCAATCATGCTGCTCACCCGTGGTGGCCTAGCTTTGTCTTCTTCTTAACAGTGCGCTTCTGCTCTTGGCTTGGGCTGCTATGTGGCTGCCACTGATGTCCAGGTAAGGGGACTTTGAATACAGGTGGTACAGTATATATACCCAAAGTTATTCCCATGAGCCACTCCTCAGTCTTTCTGTGCTCTTAGGACCTGGTCTCCTGCCTGGCCTGCTTGGAAGGTGTTTTCACTTGGTCCTGTGG
This sequence comes from Nannospalax galili, assembly GCF_000622305.1. Taxonomy (NCBI): domain Eukaryota; kingdom Metazoa; phylum Chordata; class Mammalia; order Rodentia; family Spalacidae; genus Nannospalax; species Nannospalax galili. Next base: position 429,244 of record NW_008355774.1, read on the forward strand.
CACCAGTGGCTCCACTGCTACTCTGGTCCCTGCCAGTCCACATGGTCTGCTCTGTGCTGCCCTGCAGGCCTGGGCATTGCTGCTCACCATCTGTCCCAGCACCCAAATCAACCATATCCTTGACAGGTAGGGGTGGCTGCCCACTAGAAGTGGGAGGGAATTGTGAAGGGACCTTCAACATACATGTAGCTTAGCTTGCCCCTTCCCTAGGCAGCTGCCCCGACTGCCCCAGCTCTTGTCCAGTGAAAGTGTGAACCTGCGGATTGCTGCTGGTGAAGCCATTGCACTGCTCTTTGAGCTCGCCCGGGACCTTGAGGTGTGAAGGACAGTGGGAGGTGCCTGCTGGCATCGCTGACCATCTGAGACTGTGCAGTGCATGCTACAGAAAGCAGTCTTGGGCCGGGCGTGGTGGCGCATGCCTTTAATCCCAGCACTTGGGAGGCAGAGGCAGGTGGATCTCTGTGAGTTCAAGGCCAGCCTGGTCTACATAGTGAGTTCCAGGCCAGCTGGGGCTACAGGGAAACCCTGTCTCAAAAAGACCAAAAAGAAAGAAAGCAGTCTTGGGTCATTAATGCAGGGGAGGTGTTCCCAATACAGGCTCACATTAGGTTCAAGGATGGGGGCTCTGAGCAGAGGTGTCCTGCTGGGGCAAAGGCGGGGAAGGGGTTAAGAGAAACCAGGCAGAGAAGAGGAGGGCTATGAATGGAAAGAAAGCTTCGGCCCATGCTGAGAGCCAGAAGAGGCCAAGCTCCTACCCAACACCTCCACCCACATAGGAGGACTTTGTTTATGAGGACATGGAGGCCCTCTGTGATGCCCTCCGTACTCTGGCCACTGACAGCAACAAGTACCGTGCCAAGGCTGATCGTCGACGTCAACGCTCCATATTCCGCGCTGTGTTGCACTTTGTTGAGGTGTGTTTGTGAGAACATGTGTGTCCTAGCAAGAATGTGTCCCCAGGCATAGCAGCCAAGCCCAATCCACAATCGTATGGGTACTCTACCCTACAGGGCGGTGACTGCGAAGAGGAGACAATCCGCTTCGGGCTAGAAGTGCTCTATGTGGACAGCTGGGCTCGCCACCGCATCTACGCAGCCTTCAAGGATGTGCTGGGCTCAGGCATGCACCACCACCTCCAGGTGAGGGGGACACACGGGACAGGTTGCCCACTTTGGCTGCTTGAGACTGGCCTGAGCTTATGCCTTTTTTGTCTTCAGAACAATGAGCTTCTCCGTGACATCTTTGGCCTGGGCCCTGTACTGGTGCTGGATGCCGCTGCCCTGAAAGCCTGCAAAATTTCACGTTTTGAGAAGGTTTGCATCCTTGGGTACTCTATCGTCTCTCCTGTTACCCTCTAGGCCTCCTGTTACTTGGAGGCCTAGAGCTGTGAGTGGGCTGCAGGAGGAACCTTTGGCTTTCCCTTCTCAGTGACCAGGCTCCCTTCTTAACTCTTTACCCAGCACCTATATAACGCTGCCGCCTTCAAAGCCCGGACTAAAGCTCGAAGTCGTGCGAGGGACAAAAGGACAGATATTCTATGAAGCACACTGGCCCAAGAGAAGGCTATCTACACCCTTGCCATATTTTTAACAGAAGACAGTACAAGAACTGGTCTGTGCCAGTGATTGTTGCTTTATTTTTTTAATGATAAAACCAAAAATAGACACTGGGAGAGTCTGGAGAGAGGAGTCAGCATCCTTAGGACCCTGGCCCTGTGTGTCTGCAACTCAGCCCTGTGGCTATGGCCTCTTCCTGTTCTGTCTCAGGTGAAGCCAAATGTGTGCCTATCCAGAGCTCAGGGGCAGGTGAGAGAGGGCTGTTCCTTTCCTTTTTAGACCTTGCTCCCTTAGGGTGACTTCCTTTGGGGATCTGGTGTCTAGACACATGCCACTATAGCACGTGGAGAGGCAAACCTGCCTAGAGTGGATGTGTGTGCTGATTAATTTTAAAGATTAAAAGAGAATTAAACAGAGTACTCAACCTCCTGAGACCTTAATCTGAGTTTTTTGCCTGCCCTCCCTTCCCATCCACCCCACAGGCTTGGGCCCAGTTACATTGCCCCATCTCATCTTTGCCCTCCAAGGCAGTCTCTCCCCATGTGGTCCACCACCCCCAACTCAGAGCTCAGCTTGTCTGAAAGCTGAGGCTGGACCCCCCCACTGGGAGTTCTGGGAAAGTGGGGTGACTGAGCAGGGGCAGCTATTTCTAGGCTTCTGAATCTCCTGTCTAGGGATGCCCAGAGGGTGCTGACAGGAGGCTGGTGCCTCATCCTCTGACCTTGGGCCACCCAAAACAGGGTCTTGGCACCCGAAGGCTTGGCCAGGCCTGGCCTGAAGAGGTCGGGAGAGACAGGCTGCTGTGAAGTCACATCAGGCTCTTGTACAAAAATCTAACCAAGGAAGTAGTGTAGATGTAGCCATCAATGGGAGAGGAGAAACCTGCCAAAGGTCCCTTTATTCCCCCTCACACATGCTCCACATCCAAGTCACATCTCAGCTGGGTGCCCGGGCTTCGCTGGAGTTGAGCCTCCGGAGCTGGCTGAGGCTGGCCAGACGCAATTTGAGCAGAGTCTCCTCCTGTGTGTGCAGTGTGTGTGCCAAGACTCGAAGGGATTCACTCTGCAGCACTGGAGGTGGGTAGGCATTTGTGGGACCTTGTCAGACCACATGCCCTCCCAAGACCTCCAACCCAGCCCAGTATCAGGGGATGTCCACTACCCCCTGCCCCACCCTTTATTACTCCAGCATCTGCAGTTGCCCTGGGTTCCCAGCTCTGCCTGTTCCTACCACTCAAGTAGACAGCCAGGATGGCTAGTGCCAGACAGGTGAACACCAGTAGTGCCAATAGCAGCAGGAACCCCCCATGGCCACATATGGGGCTGCAGCCAGCCTGGGTACACAGCGATGGTGGCAAGACACCCAGAAGCTCTTCCCATGTCTGTGCCTCTTCAGCCAGATAGGGCCGCAGTGAGCCTGCAGGGAGGGTGGTTGATCAGGAAGATGGTACCTGCTTTCCTACCCTCACCCAGAACATCCATCTTGCCTTCCTCACCTCCACTGTGTAGGTCACTGATAGACTCCACTTGGTGCAGACGTACCTCCTGCACATGATTAGGAGCCAGTGGTCTTCTGCTTCTCTGGCTCTGTGTTGGCGCCACAGTGTCTGCAGGGGCAGTGGGACTGATTTAGCTACCAAGTCACTCCTCACCTCCCAGGTAACCTCAGGCAGCAGGGACTTGGGGTATATGGGAATATTTTGGCATTGTTTGGTTCCAAATTCCCTGTAACTTTAGGATTGACTCGATTTATATCTAGGGTGCCTTCAGACTCTAAAGGCCTCTTGGTCTGTGCATAGTGGCTCATAACTTGCTCCCATGTTTTCTTCTAAGTGTGTCAAGGTCAAGCACTTTCAGGCATTCCTCTGCCTGCTTATTACTAGCAAACAGTTTAAGGCTGGGCATAGTGGCACACATCTCTCTGAATTCAAGGTCTACATAGTTCCAGAGTTACACAGTGAGACCCTATCTCAAATGAAACAAACAAAAAAAAAACCCTAGCAAATACTTCATCAGTTTTGCTGGTCCAAGGCCACAGCAATTGAGGCCTTATAGGTTAGCCACCAGACCAGACCTGGTACCTGGTGCCTACTCTCCTAGGTAAATGCAGCTACATTCCAGCCATTTTCCTCCTGGTTTGGTTCTGCCTGCCCTAACAAGCACAGTGTGATTCTGCTGTTCTCACCAGAATCCTGCAGTTTTCACTCAACATCACTACAGGAGACCTTTTTCTTAATAGTTTCCCATAATACAGGGCTCCCCCTGAGGCTGTCTGGGCATTTAGGTTGTTTCCAATTTCCTCTGGAAGTTAACCCCCAGTACATCCATCATTGAATATGAAGGTTTTTTCCAGTTTCCCATAAAGAACAATTCCCAGAAGTAAAATTACTGAATCCAAGAACAGACTTATTTTTAAGCTATCATCAAACTGTCCTCTAGAAAGTCTGTCCAGAACCCCTGACAGTACAACATCGCCACCATTAGGCATCCCATTGAAAATGTGTGTGTTCTGCAGATGGCTGTTCACATTTTTTTTTTTTTTTTTTTTTTTTTTGAGATAGGGTCTCTCACTGGCTTGGAACCCACCAAATAGGCTAGGCTGACTGACCATTGAGCCCCAGGAACCCTCAGGACTCCATTTCAACAGAGGTGCGTTGCAAGTATATGCCATTATGTGGGTTCTGGGGAATAAATTCAGGTCTTCATGCCTGCAAGGCTAGCATTTACTGAGCTATCTCCCCAGCATCTGGAAAATTTTTATGCATGCATCTGTACATATATTTGCCAATTTGAGAGATGAGAAATAGCCTCCCTTGATTGATTTGATTCTTTTCCTAGGGAACCTGACCAGCATTTGTGTCTTTATCCATTCTTGGGTCCTGCCATTTAATCACTGATTCTTTGTAAATTCTATGTGAGTGTAAATTTTTTTTTTTTTTTTTTGGTCTTTTTTGACAGGGTCTCCCTCTAGCCCCAGCTGACCTGGAACACACTATGTAGACTAGGCTAGCCTTGAACTCACAAAAGATCACCTGCCTCTGCCTCCTGAGTGCTGGGATTAAAGGCATATGCCATCATGCCTGGGGTGATTGTAATTATTTCAAACTTTTTTGGTGTTTTTGGTTTTGGTTAGGGTTTTTTTGTTGTTGAGTTTTTTTGTTGTGATGGTTATTGTTGGTTTTTTTAGGCAGGGTCTCCCTGTAGCCCCAGCTGGCCTGGATCTCACAGAGATCCTTCTGCCTCTGCCTCCCAAGAGCTGGGATTAAAGGTGTGCACCACCACGCCTGGCTGACTTTGAGCTCCTGACTACTCATGAGTCTTCTGCCTCAACCTCCCAAGTACTATCAAAATATTTATGATTTCTAAATACTATATTTCCTCCTGGTGTTATTTGACTGAATGTTTTAAATTCTTAGCTCTGTAAGAGCTCCAGAGGCCCACGTGGAAGTTAGATAACAATGGAGCAGGGTACTGGGGAGTACTTCCTAGTTAGGGTACTCTCCGTGCTTAAAACTGACATGCTCACAAACCAGTCAAACAAAAACATGCTGTCAGTCCTTATGTGTGGGTAGTGGACTGCAGATCATAATAAATTTCCCTCTTTGCACTTTACTTCCCATACTTTATAATTGAATGCACTTTATTTGCTACAGAAAAAAACATGGCAAGTGTTAAGTCCCCCCCCCCCCAAAAAAAAAAAGGCAAACATTTTTCCTCAGTCCAGGACAGGCCCTTTTCCTGCATTATAAGATACTGACAGCTAGTGAGATGGCTCTTGCCACCAAAACATTAACCTGAGTTCAATCCCTGAGACCCACATGGTAGAAGGGAAGACCCAACTCCTAAAGGTTGCCCTCTGGTCACACACACACTTGTGGCATGCATGAGTATACACACACATAATTAATGTAAAAATTTTTTTTGGCTTTTTGAGGCAGGGTTTCCCTGTGGGCACAGTAGGCCTGGAACTTGCTATGTAGATGATGAAGCTGACCTCAATCTCATAGATCTACTGCCTCTGCCTCCTGAGTGCTGGGCTCAAAGGTTTACACCACCCACCACACCTGGAAAATACTGTAATTTTTTTTTTTTTTAATTATGGGGCCAGAGAGATGATTTAGTAGGTAAATGTGCCTGCCACTAAGGCTGATGACCTGATTTCAATTCCTGGGGCCCACATGGTAGAAGGAGAAAACCAACTTCCTCAGATTATCTTTTTGACCTCCATACATACAACATGGCACATGTACACACAAAGTAAAAATTTTAAATGTTGAGAATATGGGCTGAAGAAATAATGCAGCTATTACAGGCTCAGGCTCACAACCAAAAAGACAAAACTATTGAGAATATGATGAAAGGAACCTGCCAGGTAGACCAAACTGGGCTGTGGCCATAGACTATGGCTAGAGCCATGGAACTGCTGTCCTCAGACCTGCCCAACCTGTACCTGCAGCTTCTCCAGGTCCTTCAAAGCCTCTGTATTTATTTTTTTTCTTTATTTTTGAAATGGAAGTCTCACTATAGCCTAAGCTGGCATCAAACTCCTTACAGCCATGAACTCAGCCACACTCCTGCCTCAGCCTCCTGAGTGTATGTGCCACCATTCCTAGCTAGTACTGTATATACAGCAGAAGAGTTAGGTGAAAGTCCACCGAACTCCTGACTAGCTGAATGTCAGTCTGTCCAGGCTGAGATACTCCAACCCTTAGCCAATTAGGGATATTTAGGCCCAAGTCAGGGGAGGCCTGAGGCCTATCTACTTTCATCCCTAGTCCAGATGTCCAAATCCTTGGAGCCACTCCACACCCACCCCAATTCCAGCTTCCTTGTTGAAGAGATGAACTGGTTGGCAGCTCCCCAGATGCCCACACCCACTTGGGCACAGCCGGTAGTTGACCCATTCCTAAGTGGAGAGCTTCCCTGAATCCCTCCAAGTGGCTCATAGCAGGGGAAGCTGAAGCTGAACCTGAGGTGAAGAGGGGTTCCAGGCATGGCAAGTTCATTCTTCCCCCATGCACAGGGGTAGGTCCCTCTACTAGAACTAAGATTTGAAAACTGAAGATAAGACAGCAAGGTCCTCCAATGGGGATAGATCTCCCCATGATCCATAGGGCCTTGCCCTTCCCTATAGTCACCCTCTCCTACCTTCTTGGGTCTCCTCAGGCATGGCAAGCAGTGGACAGTAAGGGCCGACGAGAGTGCCCAGTAGCAGGACTAGAAAGATAAAGGCAGCAGTGGCTCCTTTAGGAGCCTGGGAAATGCCTGGCTGCCTCCCAACCTGGTTTTAAAATAGGCCTGAGCTCAGTCCCCTGGGCTATATTTAGAGGGGGCAGCTCTGAGCCATGAAAGGGGGTAGAATAACACATGGGTTGGCCTACACTACCTACTTAGTAATGGCTCAGCCAAGAAAGCCTCTGCTAGTACATGGGCAACAGGGACCTTTCTCAGGCAACCATTCCAACACACATAGGCATTGGAGCCTTCATCCAGTATGGCCACCTCAGGGTCAGCATGCACAATGTGCCACATTGCCAGTAGCTATAACAAAACAGGAGACCCCACATATTGCCAGCAGCTATAACAAAAAAGGAGACCCCGATTCAGCCATTCACACTTTACCCAGAGTCCAGCCATCTTCTAACAAATACAGGACAAACACCCACCTTTGTTTGATGAGCTAGTAGCAGAGATTGGGCATGGTAGACACCATTGGAGCCCAGTGCCATAGGGCTTTGGCAGTCCTACAAGTGGGCACCCATGCTTCACCAGTGGACATACCAGGATTAGGATTAGAAGCTGGGTTATTTGTTTGAAGACAGGCTCTATGTAGCTCTGGCTGGCCTGGAGCTTGCAATGTGGACCAGGCTTGCCTCAAATTCAGAGAGATTCACTTGCCTCTGCCTCTGAAATGCTAGAATTAAAGACATGTACCACCACACCTGCCAGAAGCTGGTGTTTCTACTACTAAGCTTACAACCTTAGGTAAAGATAGCTTTAGGAAGCCCTCTCTGGCCTGTTCTGTACATCTGTAAAACAGAAACAAGGGTTTCTCCCTAGCAGATTGTACTGAAAATAGAAATACAGGCACACATCTGAAGCACTTATGCCAAAGTAGTATTGGTCCTCCCCATCCATTCGTTTCCAGAAGAGCATAACAGGTGGCATGGGGGCATTTGAGGATGTACAACAGCATAGCTCATTCTTGAAAGGAAATGGTCCAACTTCCAGGCCTTCCTCTGTTGTGGACTCCTGTTCCCCTTCTCAACTCGGCACAGCAAGACTGAGATCTACCTTCCAAACACCCTGAATCCATGAGTCCACCATTCCACAGTAGTATATTAGCCTTCTTGTTCCTCAGATGTGGTAGGCTTGTTCCCTCCTGCAAGCCTTTGCACTGGTTCTTCCTTCTTGGAATGTTCCTGTGGTTGGCATAGTCTTGTCTTTCAGCTCAAGTGTCACACACACTCTTACACACATCATCCAGTTTTTTTGTTTTGTTTTTTACTTCAGAGCATTTAGCCCTGCTGTTAGATTGTGCAGAATTCACTGCACGTCATTACCCCCAAAGGCTCTATAGAAAAACCTGTTCAATCACCTTTAAATCCTCACTACTGCAATCGTGGACAGGAGAAATTCAGATCTTGAGACTGCTAGGACAATGCCCAAGACCTCACAGCAAGGTCTAGGCTAGGTCTACCTGTTATATCTGCTGGGGCCAATCCAGATTCGCCGATAATGTGTTTATTGCATTACTTTAGTACAGTCGGTCTGTGTCACCCAGTACCCAACAGCCTAGTCTGTTCACAGATTTCTGCTCACTGCCCAAAGAAGAGAAATCTTTCCCCAGGGTGGACACCCAAGACAGTGTCCTGTCCCTGGTCTTTGCTCTGGAGCCCCATTTCTCTCTTCCCTCCCTCCAGGCTAGATCTTGCACTCGGCCTGAGTCACTCTTCCAGGGCTTACATTACATCCTGTTAATAAATAAGCTGGCTCCCCTGCCCTTTGTCCAGGGCCTATTGTTTGGGTGTCTTCATTGGTCCGGGGACCCCAGTGTGCCCGGCCACAACCCATCCGTCTTCCTGGGGTCTGTCTGCCCCCTCTTCTGTGTGTCATCTCCTGTCTGGTCTCCGGTATGGGGACAGCGCAGTCACCAGTGCGCTGCACTACGTGGCCCACGCTCAGCGCGCAGCTCAGAGGCGTGCATCCGCCTGTTTCGGCCCTTCCTATGTGACTCTCCTTCTACAGAGCGGGGCCCGGGCTGCGGGCGGCACATTCGCAAGGAGTTGGTGCCTCCACCGCCGCCTGGCTCCACCAGCTGCAGAAAGTCCCGGTACCAGAGTTTAGGGCCTGGTGGTGCAGGGGGAGCAGCCTCCTCAGCCCGTGCCAGTAGCTCAGCCTGTGCTGCACTCAGCACATGCAGCACCAGGCGACGCAGGGGCTGTGAAAAGCCTTGTTCGATGGCAGCACAAAGATACACCCCGGAATCCTGGCGCCGCAGACCACGCAGCAGTAGCCCCCGTGGAGTTGGCTCAGCTCGCTCCGCAGCCAGCACCTGCTGGGTGAGAGAAGCAATAAAAACAAAGCGTCATTGGGAGCCAAGAGGAAATGGAAAATGAGTGGCCATAGGTGCCCACTTAAAGGCAAGGTGCACAGGGATAAAGGAGCCCTTAGATGAAGATTCAAATTGGGGGTGAAGGGTTTTGGGGTGGGGTTGACAGGAACCTCAATGGATAGGTCATTCTCCAGATGGTAGAGGAGGGGTCAGGGACCTAGCTGGACACAACGGGACATCACTAGGATGTGGAGAGCATTAAGGACCTAATGGGATGGGACCTACAGTAAGGTGAGCAGGGCCTCACTGGACCAGACTTCATCTAGATATGGGTTCAGGCCAAATACCTCATTAGGTAGGGCAAGGTTTCTCTTGGATGTAGATGAGAGAGGGGCCTGGTTAGGAAGGGTGGAGAGAGGCCCACCTGGGTGTGGGCCACCTCCCCTGCACGCTGAAAGGTCCACTCCACATGTGCCTGTAGTGACCGGGGCTCACATTCCAGAAAGGCACTGCCACCCTCCACACCTAAGACCTTCCTCTCCAGCAGCGAGGGACGAGAGGAGTCTTAGGACAAGGAGAATGTCAGATTCAGACAAGGCAAGGATGGGTGTGGCAATTCAGGGCCTAAGGGTGGGGGTAGATGGGGTACTCACCCCCAGAGCACAGTGTGCTGGGGTCACCATTCCTTATATCTTGCCTCCGGAACCGCCTGAGGGGAACATTGAGATCTCTGTGAGCTGGTCTTCATCTATTCTGGTGATGGAGCAGCAGAAGACCCTAATCCCCCCTGTGGGGCCCAATCCAAATTCCAACCCTGCCCACCTCTTGGCAGTAGGCTGGAAGCGTGTGCAGGCTGACCCATCCCAGGCGCAGTAGGGGTCCCGGGCCAGGCAGCATTCAGCGCAGGCTCGGCCTAGGGCAGTGCAGCGATGTAACGCAATCTGTGCCACTGCGCTCCTTGATGCTATGTAGAGCTGGTGCTAGAGGGCACAAGAAGCTCCAGTCTGATGGAGGGGAGCCCTTACCCAGCTCCCTTCAGTCAAGGATCCTTTCCCCCACTTGACAGATGGGAAGGAGCACTGGGATCTTACACAGGTCTCACTGTCTATAGCAAAGGCAGGGGCTATACTTAAACTCTGGACTACCAAGAAGAAAAACACTTAGGAGGTACGCAAGTTCAGTCCATCCTCCTCCTCTCTTCACTCACCCTCTTGGAGGAAATTTGCATGTTGGTGATGGTGGCAGAGTCCTAAAAGGGAGGCATGACATGGGGGATCAGGGCTTAGTGGGCTGAGATGGTGTGTTCTAGGTGACTGGGGTTGAAGCCTCACCTCAAACACCTGCAGCTCTTCCAGGAGGAGCCCCTCAGAGCTAGGCCAGCTGCCCTTGGGAACTGAGATCACCTTCAGCACTGTGCCCACATCTGTAGGAATTGAAAAAAGGGAGTGACCATTGGTTTTTCTCTGACAGCCAGGACCTGGAGGCGGGGTCTCCTGTCTCAAAGGTCTTCATCCTCAGCATGGTAGTCATAAACAAGTGAAAACTGTGGGTTGGATCAATCAGGGCAGCATCCCAAAAAATGGGGCTACAGCTCAAAGATGTAAAAGACAGGACTGGCCAAGGAGAGCTTTCACCTCTAGGCCAAGGAATGGGGAGAAGGGGTCATAAGGGTCATTGTGGTAGGATCCTGACCTGTGCCAACAAAGACAACGTCATAGTGTCCATCAGCAGCTGCTACACGGTCTACGGCGATTTGGGTGAAGGTGTACCCAGCACCCACTTGTAAGAAGAGAGGGCGCCCCCCCATGGGCAGGACTGAGTTGTACATGAGAGGGTGGTTCCGAGCAAACTGGATGACATCATCCGGGAAGTCTTTGGTGGAACTGAAGGTGCCAAAGGTCTTGCTGGGGCACTAGGAAAGGCAAGGATGAAGGCACAGCAAGAAGAGACAGGTATAGGGATTTGGTCAGCCATTCAAAGCCTCTGAGAATATGAAGGTGGAGAGGGACAGAGGGCTTCCCTGGGTATTTGAGCCTTACCCTGTAGAACCTCAGGCTGAGGGAACATATGGTCTGAGGGAACCCTGAAAATCTATTTTAGGATGGTGACATTTTCCCACCCATACCAAATGGAAGAAACTACACCTCCCAACAAGACCCCCAGACTAAGCCAAGTTCTCTACCCTTAGAACTTTGAAGTAGGTTCTAGCAAGGATCCCTAACAACGCACCATGCCAGGTCGTGGGTAGGGGACACGGCCCTGGTAGGACACCCACTGATGTGTAGGCCCCTCCTTGTGAGCAAAGGGTCCCAAGAAGGCTCGGCGCACATCATTCATGCTGTACACGCACACAGCAGAGCCCTGGAAGATGCTACTGCAGGCAACAATGAGAGCAGAGTGAGCAGCCCCAGAAAGTCTAGCTGGCCCTGCCCTAGGGAACTTCTACCTGCAGCCCCTCACCTGGATGTGGAGAAGACAGTATAGAGAAGTGGTGTCCGGAGGTCTCGTGAGGACAAAAGGAATACATCCTCTGCAAGGAAAGGGCCTAGTTGGCAGGGTGATACACAGTCTCCCTGGCCCAGGTGGGCGCCTAGATTCTGCATCCTGACCCCATCCCTCACCCAAGGCACTCACGAAGTTGGTCAAAGTGGGTGTCACCCTCAACTCCAGGTACTGAGCACACTAGACGTGCCTTCAGAAACGTGGTCCATTTGTTGACCAAACTGCGCTGGCCGCCCAAGTCATTCTGCCCACAGGATCAGAAGGGATGAGAACAGAACCCTAGCAGGCAAAGGGTCAGGGGAGAAGGTAGCTGGGGACTAGCAGGCAAACTGGTCAGGGACTCCTTACTCGGCAGATCTGGCCAACACGAGACACAGTCAGGCGTCCCATTGCTGGTGAGGCTTCCACTGCAGACTCACGGAAGAAAAAGTAGATTTTATCATCATCAGGGTTCTCGCTCTCAGGGATCCAAAAGACTTTGACGAACTTGGGTTCTAGACAAAACAGGAGGTATGGTATCAGCAGATCCTGGTCCTCCCCCAACATGTAAACCCATCGGCAGGGTCCCCACCCAGGCCTCCAAAACCAAACCCACAGGATCAGCAACTGCAAGGCACAAAGTAACCACAAGGAGGCAGCAGAGACCATGACTACCTGTGCATGCAAGCTACAATACCCCCCCCCCACGCCCATCCATACAACTCTCACCCCACCCTTAGGGCTTCTGACGGTGGGTGCCTAGCTCCCTAAATAAATATGCCTGGAAAAGAGAGAGCTGGGGTATCTGTTTTACCTTCATTCACAAATCTTCCTCCCTACCAGATCAGGTGCTCTCCATTCATGCTTCAGATCCTGCCATGTCCCATACTCAGAATAAACTACTCTAGGTATAAGTTTTCTATCAATTCTAGCTCCATGAGTCTGTTTCTTGTTCCTGCCTCAGGGCCTTTGCACTAGTGTTCCCTTTACTTGGAATACTCTTCTCTCAATTCTTTTGACCTGTTTTTCTGGTGTTCTGGAAGCCATTCATAACTCACACCTCCTCCCAGCAAGTAGCTTCCTTTCTCCAACCCAGACTCCTTTTTCTTTCTTCTCTATTCTTTCTTTGGTCTCATGGCCACTGGAGTTGATCTCATCATGTATTTGTTCTGAGATCTATGGACTTAAAAACTTTTGCCTGTCTCTATGACCCTGGCATAGGGCCTGATTATAGTAGATATTCAAAGAGACCACACTTTACCCATTGCTCTCTTACTTTATCATTGTTTGGCACCTGCCTTGTTAGATGATGTCATCCCCCTTCCAGTGGCCCCACCAGCCTCTCACCGTTGAGCCAGCGGGAATCATGGGGCTCTGTTCGGAGACTCGGACGTTGGCCCAGGCTGCGAAAGATGGTAAAGTCCCGGCCCATGAGGTCTGCTGCCACCCCTGAATACAGCTCTTCCCCTGCAGACAGGGCAAGGGCTGCTTAGTCAAGAAGTGGGCTCTTGGAGTAGAGGGCTTGGGAAGTTCTGGGGGCTCTTAGGGATACAATGAGACCAGGGGGCTTGCGGGGAGGTTGCTTGGGATGTGTGAAGTTCTAGAATCTCTAAGGGGTTCTAGGAGTTACATGGGGTCCTAGCCTTTTGTACTCACCCACCAGCACAGAGGCAGCCCGATGTCTGGGGTCATAAGGACTCTTCCCCTTGCCATCCTCAAGCCGTCTCAGGTCCAGCCAGAGTATGGGTTCCTGGCAAGCAGGGGGAGTTACTACTGCCAGGCCCTTCCTTATGCTTCCTGCCTCCCTCTGTTTAAACCTGGTCTTACCTCCAACCTGTGGCCCACCTCCACAAATGCACAGGTTGGGTGGAAGGCCCCTGTGCCACAGGCCAGCAAGTGGGTATGGTTATAGGCATGCAGCAGCTTCACGAAGTTCATGCACTCAGTCTGGTGGGGCAGACAGTCAGTGAGGCTTTCCCAGGGAGGCAGCCTTTAAGAGGCTGCAGTTCACCAAGGGCAATCCCACCCCTTCCTCTCTAATACATCAGCCAGAGGAAACACTAAAATGGACTACAGGGACCTGAGTGCCCTTGGTGACAAGTCCTGCCCACTCTCACAGGAAGGCTGCATGGATAGGTATAGATCTGTACATCCTCCAATGACTCAGAGGCCCCCTAAGAAGAATCATATGAGCCCCTCTACCCTGACTCACCACCACTAGACCTCATTCACCTTGACCTCCCTGTCCTTACCCCAGCCAGTCCTCTGACTCAGCCTTGGGGTGAGGGGGCCAACCCTCTTCTGCATGCCCCACTTTGGGTAGCCCACACTCACGCCAATGTCCTTTCCTGCCCAGTTGCACTCTTCTCGCCATTCCACAGGGGCCGGCCAGGCCAGCTATAGGGGGAAACACAGATGGGACTTGGGATGCTCTCTATTCTTGGGGGTCTCCCCATTTAGTTGCCCACAGCTCTGGGATTCTCGAGACAGTCTAGAATGGGATCCTAAGGCCTTTTCCTTGGACAACATTGAGGTTAGGGGTCCCTGGTACCTTCTTGGCCCTCTTGCTGATGTTGTCTAGGCTGAGGGAAGCCACATGATTCTCGGCACCCACAAACAGGCGTCCTCGCTCCTCATCCACCAGCAAGGCTTCATAACAGCAGGTCCTCTCCAGCCTGAAGGTTCGGAGGCCATGCCAGGCCTGTAGCTCTGCAGGGAGAAATGCCACTAAGCACTTGTCTGCCATGCTGGGAACCTCCTCAAAGCCCTGCCTTGTTGTCTTAGGTTATATATGTGACCCAAGCCACACACATGTGCACTTACATACACGGGAGCTTACACACACGAAGAGAGGCCCACCCAGGTGCGTGTACAGAACTGCAGGGTGGGAGGTGCAGCCCCCAGGAAGAAGAAAACAGGTTGAGGAAAGCATGTTGGGACAGGTAGTGTCTCTGAATAAGCATGCTGGGAGGCCAGGCTTATGGACAACAGGGTGCTAGGAGAGGAAGGGCAAGTAGGGACGGCCAGAATCCCATTGTTAAAAAGGCAGACCAGCCAGGCATGGTGGTGCATGCCTTTAATCCCAGCACTCGGGAGGCAGAGGCAAGCGGATCTCTCTGAGTTCAAGGCCAGCCTGGTCTACATAGTGAGTTCAAGGACAGCTGGAGCTACAGGGAGACCCTGTCTCACAAAAACCAAAAAAAAAATATTTTTTAAAGTGTGTGTGTGTGTGTGTGTGTGTGTGTGTGTGCAGACCAAAGGTTTCTTCCCTGACACCCTACCACTAGACTGGACTCAGCAGAGTTAATTATCAAATGTCAGTGCCCAGGGACTATCTCTCTCTGTGCAAGGTGTGAAAAGGAGACTCTAATGCTCCCTTACTAGCCTACCAAAAAGGTATTGCCTGTTTTGCAGTAGGGGATGAAACAGAGACAAGGACTGTTGCTATGGAGACAATACAGGTTATCCTGGGAAAGTATGAGGAGAATGTAGGCAGAGAGGTTGAGGTCTGAGGCCAGGACAGGGTTAACTGGAGATAGCCTAAGAATAACCCCCAACCTAACAAGTGTCTGGTGATGGGGATACACATGAGGCACCAGCCAATACAGAATCTCTCCATACTGGGCCCCTTTCCTGCTCACCCTAAGCCCACCCTCTGCCTGCCAGGTGCACCTACCTTGAAAGGAGAGCCGAAGGCGGGGAAGGCTGGGGGTAGCATCCCCCAGTCCCGCTGCCCAGAGCAGAGCCAGGCCTGGGATCATGGCGGCGGCCTCGGCCCGCCCCATGCCGGCAGCTCGGGGCGCTCAGGGTTCAGCAGGCGTGTGTGGAAGAGCCCTGAGACGCCCTGGACTCTGCCCCGGGATCTGAAAGAGAAGGAGTCTGGCAGCAAGGCAGAGAGGGTGAGAGCGGGAGGCTATGGGGGAGTCCCCAGGGATCAGATTACAGCCCCCTAGGGAAAGAGGCTGGGGGGTCACATTCCGCTTCCGAGTCCTCTCTACCAAGGGTGCCCCGCCTGGCCACAATCACAGACACACCCACACCACAGGCACACCCTCAGGGTCACCCTGCTCTGGCAGGCACCCGCCCCACCACGTCACCCTCCCCAGGATCCTTCCCTCCTACATACACACTAACAGACATTAATTCACAAACACTGTACGCCCACTTCATGCCAGCCTGGGGCATGGACTGGGATACTGGAAGACATGGACATGGCCCCCAGGCAGGACAGAGCAAAGTACCAACAAAGAGTCAGATCCTGTGGTCATTTCAGAGGGCACCAAGTGCAATGAGCAAAACAAGCTGATAAAGGGAGAATGACAGAAGGGGATGGGGTTTTCTAGAAGTGTACCCAACAGACCTGCAGGGAAACATAAAGGCACTTTGGGGACTGAAGCCAAGGTTGTGGGTGTCTACAAGTATGAATCTGTTTCTGAGGGTCCCTTTGTGAACATGTGTATGTGAATAGTATGTGTGTGTGTGTGTGTGTGTGTGTGTATAAATGTCTATGAGCAAATATAGTGTTATACCTATATCCTGGGAAAGCATGAGGAGAATGTAGGCAGAGAGGTTGAGGTCTGAGGCCAGGACAGGGTTAACTGGAGGTTGAGTGTGCAAATCTGTATACACCCATGTGGTACTGTAGCACAGCTATTTAGTGTGTTCCAGTGAAAAATAAGTCTGGTACATGAGTCACATCTGCACATGGGCAAGTGTGTGTGTGCATACACAGTTGTGTATCTTGGTGGATATGCAAGTGAATCCAAATGCAGCATCAATTATTCCCTTTGACCCTAAGATACCAGTGAGACCCATTCCTCTCAGGACCTGGACCCAGATCCAGCAGCCTCAGCTTTGCACCTGACTACTCCCTAACTGGAAGGAGAGTCTGCTGGTCAGACTTCAGACCCAAGAGAAGTATGGAGGCAGGGTAAGGTGACCTCTCAAGCTCACCTCAGGTTTCAGGTGGAATGATGCTTTGCCCTCAAAGCCCTTTCCATTTCTGGTTCTTATGTTTCCCTGTCTTTGAGCCCCTCCACTGAGCCAGAGACCTTCCCTGGCATCATCAGGTGGGGCCAGGTTCTGGCTGCTACGATTCTGCTCTTTCCCAGAAGCAGTCAGGACAGGTGGGGCACAGGAGCCCTGGGGATGAGCCAAGGTCCCAGTGTGGGATTAAAACAGGGAAGCAGCTGCTAGGGCAGGTCCCAGGTCCATCCTTCCTCCACTCCCTACCTACCCGCCCCCAGCAGCTCCCTAGTTCCTGAACCCCTCCCAGGCCAGGACCCACCACCTGCCTTCCACCTGCTGACACTTGCCTCTGCCTCTTCTCGGGTTCTAGAAGTCTGTGAGGCTGACATGAGCTTCCTTCCCATACTCCACCAAGAACTCAGCAGAGGTGTCTCCCACTTTCACCCCTCTTTTTCTGGGGAAGGACAGCAGACTAGGACCCACAGGGCACCCTCTGATGGCTCCTTTAAGGAGAAGCCCCTGTCCCGCCCCTACCAGGCCAGGCACCACCCAGAATGCCATAAAGTTTGCTGGGCTGTAGGGCAGGGGGGTGGATCCGGTGACATGTGGAGGCAACTGGGACTGGCTGGAGACAGTGGCCCTGTCTTAGTGGAATAGGCACAAGGGTAGGCTCAGGAAAGGATGACCCTTTCCTGTTGAATCTCAAGGTGAAGGGTGCCCCAGATGGTGATCCCGGAAGCCCAGTGGTCAATCAAGGGAAAAGAGGAAGAAGAAACGGACATCCTCCCCAACATCTTTGCACAGAAGGCAGAGGGAATAGCAGCCTAGGGACTCCTGGTCCTCACCTGGCCCTCCACAGCTCCTCACCCGTCCTTCCACAGCTGAGGGATGATAGGGAGCTCAGCGGCAGCCTCAGTTCCCTGGAACTGGCTGGGATAGGTAGATCAGAGATCAGGGGAGGAGTTCCTAACTAGAGATCTGAATAGGCCCCAGAGGCTCCAGTCCCAGTCCTTCCTTACCAATTGGACCTCTTAAAACTTCAGCTGTCTGGCCCATAGTGGCTGCAATGAGGATGATGATGGCCAGACAGGGAAAGGGAGGAGGAGGAAGAGGCCAGCCCAGGAGGTCCAGCAAATCTCACTTCTGTGTGTGAGAGCCTATCCTGACAGCTTGGCTGGGCTGAAGCCAGGGGCCACTAAAGGGAAGCAGATACTTTCCTGGCTTCAGCTTCCCTTCAAGCAGAGCTAGGTACCTGAAGGAGGTAGGGTTTTTTTTTCGGGGAGGGGGGGGAGGTGGGTTGCTGTTCCTTGAGGTGAGGTCTTATGTAGCCTAGACTGGATGTGAATTTGCTAGGTAGCCAAGGATGGCCTTGAACTTCTGGTTCTCCTCCTGCTTCCCAACCAGCTGCATGAAGGAGTTTTACAGATAGGACAGACTCTAACATCTCCCTTTGGTGCCTCAGTTGGGAAGTACCTGGGGTCTTGCCCTGAAACTGGCTCTGGCACACCTTATTTGCACTTTGAGAAGCACTTTGGAGGGATTGAATGTTGCTAACCAAGAGTGTAGCTTTCAGGTCCAGCTAGGTAAACATACCAGGGCTTCAATCCCTCAGTCTCTCTAAGGCATTCTCCTGCCCTTTCCCCAAGGATGTCAGCAGCCACGTCAGGGTTCTAAAAGTCTCCAGCCTTGGTTGTGTGCCACAGGTAAGGGGCACTTCAAATGTGCAGTTTCTTTACCTACTGCCTGGGTGCCATCCAGCCAGTCTTGAGCAAGATATGGGGAGACTTATCACTAAGTCCCCAGGAGTCTACTGTGGGGTCATGCCTCTTCTGAGCCTCAGGGCCCAGTGTTCCTGGCCTGGCTGGTCTAGGAGGAAGACTGGGGTATTGAGGAGGGAGCCTGGAGGAACTCTTAGGGTTCCAGGATGAGGCCTTGCCCTACTCCTGGGCCAGCTGCTTCTCCTCTTGGACCTGGGCAGCTTCCTCTGGCCTCAATCAAGCAATGCATTCTTCAACTTTTTACAATTTTCCACCCCAGCAGCCGAGATCAGCAAGTGCCTTTGAGGCACCTACCCACCCCTGCTGTGTCCCCTGTCTGCCCCCACTGCCTTCAGTTCTCTAGGCCCAGGGTCCCAGTTTCTACTTTGTTCCCTGCACCAGCCCTATATTCACACTGAGAAACATCATCAGGACCCCTATCATCTTTCCAACAACCTGAGACTCAATTCCTACTCTTAGGGAATGAGCTGTCTCTGGCCTACCTCTGCTGTCTCTGCCCTCCTGCCTCCAGATATGTCTCTTCCCTTTAACAGGCAAGGATGGGTGACAAGTCGCGCTTGTCCCAAAAGATCTCCTTCCTGCTCCCTACTCTCAGGTTCCAGAGTACCAGGCTTAGTGGTGGGGTCCCCAAAGAGGAAGTGCTTCCAGAATAGAGTCAGTGCTCAGGTGTTATAATTCAGCTTCCAAAGCCCTTCAAAGACTTCAGTTTGGCAGTCTAAATTTGGGTCTCAAACCAACAGAGGGAGCTAGGGTCTCTATCCTTGTTTGTGCCCCTGTCCTGGGGTATCCATGAACACAGGCCTGCCTGGGTTCTTGCTATGGAACTGCCCATTCATGGTACAGATTTTGGCTTTTCTTTTTGAGTCGTTGGCCCAAGTCCCAGCATCTGCTTCCCCACCCTCCTCACAATTGAGCTCTCCTCTGCACCCTACCTAGGCTCCAGTGGTATGGCTATTGTAGGACACATTTGAGGAAGGTTGTGCCAGTCATGCCAGTGCTCTGGAACTGAGTGGAGTCTCAGACTCCCCACTAACACCTGCTTTAGCAATCAAGACTGGTGGCTCCACATTACAACCTTCCCCTGTTGGCCACGTGGGCCCTGGATCATGCTGCTCAGAGGACTTAAGCTTGGTGCCAGGAGATGATAAGGCACAGCTAGGGAGAGCTTCCTGAAGCTTAACTTCTCTCACAGTTTAACACCTGCCCCTGACAGATCTCCTGGGAAAGAATACAGGGTCTGTCAGGATACTCCCCACCCACAAACCCCCATCCTTGTCTCCATGGTCCAGGAGACAGCTCCCCCACCCCACCCCCGGGCCCACCTTTGTTTTGAAAGGTCAGTTCCTCCCTTCCTTGCCTGTTGCCCTTCCCTTCCGTGGGCCATGTCAGAGTTGTGGTGGAGGGGCAGCAGGAGGGGCCATCAGGAGCCTTGGGCCTTTGGCTGTGGCCTTACCCCCATGAGCTCCGCCCTCCCTCTGCCTCGTGCACATTCCTCCCAGGCTGAGGTCAGCCCCTCTGGGATGGGGAGCTCCCCCCACACCAGCCACATCACAACTCCTCCTCACTCCTGTTTTCTTCATTGCCTAGTGGGGTGGGGCGGGGAAAAAGGAGCTGGGGGTGGGGCCTCCCTCTCCCTTCCTTCTCCAGAGGCTTTTGGGGGGAGGGGATATGCCAGGAAAGCTACAAAAGTGGACTAGATGGCACTCTATGCTCAACAGAAATTAACATAAAATACTACATTCCCTAAGCTGGATACAGAAAGTCTCGTTGGAATTGCTGACAGGGATTGGGGGGTATTCTATATACTCTAGCCGGGGGAATGGGGGTGGGGTGGGGTGAAGATACTGGGGAGAACCCTCCAGAGCCTGCCTAGGGACCAAGTCCTTCTCCTTTGTAGTGCAGGAAGAGACAGGACTGAGTCCAGATACTGCAGCTCATCAGTTGAGTGTCCTAGGTGAAGACATAACATTACAAACTATTTTCCTCATTCCTCTGCCATTGTAGCCACTGGACCACACAGGCTGGGTGCACAGTAGAGACACTGCAGATGTGTGCTGTTGTCAGTGCAGGTCTAGGCATCCTGTGAGGGTCTCAAGGGAAACATTTCACTGTAGTGATCTCCATCCCAACCTCATGCTCGGCTCCTCTCCTGCCCATCTTTTGTGTTCCTTACCCTGTACAACTACTCCCCCATCATCAGATAACTATGCCCAGGGCTCCATCTGAGTCTCCCTCCCTCCCCTGGAGATTCATCAGAATTCTCAAAAGTCCCCAGTCCACCCTTAGTAGCACCCAAGCCCATCTTTCCTGGGAACCCTATCAGAGGTCCTTCTATCTTGTTGAAGATAGGACAAGACCCTACTTGCCTCCTGGCCCCCAGGATGGATCCCTGGGGTCATCCTCACAGTACAGGTACTATATCCTGATTTGGCTTGTAGGAGCTTGTTAAAGACTGCAGCTCCTATCCTGGAGTCCACAGCAATCTCCCTAGCTCAGCCCTGCCATCCTACCAGTGTTCCAGTTGCCTAACTGGGCTGTGCTCTCTACCCTTTAGAGTCACCTGCTGGACTCATCTTCACAATTCACTATCTACCTCAGCTATCATTCTTCCTCTGTGGGAAGATCCCTGTAGTACTAGGTTCAAAACAGCAAGGGCCATCATCACTAGGGACCCCAGGACTCTAGGGATGCCCAGCACAGGGAGACAGGAGAGAGCATGCCTGGGCCTGCTGGGTCTCTATGGGGCACAGGGACCGATGGATGGAAAAGGTTCCTCTCAGGTCCTTCTTTCATTTGTTCCAAGCCTCCTAAAACTAACTCCCCTCAACCCAACAAGACAAGAAAGCAGAAGTGGGAGAAGATGCCCAACTATGATTTTTCTCCTAACCAAGCTTACAGGACTGTATCTCTAGAAAAAGTGAAAAATTTAAAACAGAAGGGTGTGGGGAGGAAGGAGGGCTATGGTCTTGACCTCTACCCCCCTTGGGCCCTGGTACCCACTACTGTGTGACTAAGGCTGAGTGCCTAACAGGCATGCATACACTTGCTGTCATACAGCTGCACATATGCCCCACCTGGCTAGAGGCCATCATCACCCTGGGCATATGATGGGGGTTTGCCTTCTACTCTGATTCCAATGGAATTAGAGAGATGCAAATACACAGGGCAGTAAAGAGGGTCCTAGGATCTCCTTTAGACATAGGGGTTGGGGTCAATGTTTGGGGATGGGATCAAACCCAGAACTCAGTCAAGAGACATTGTAGTCTTGTCTTCAGTCTTTTCTAACTCCCAAAGCCACTGGGATCTGGCTGGCCATGCCACTGGCCAAGAAGCTAAAGTCAGGGCTGGTATGCCTAGGCTAGCTTGGTAATCCTGGTTTTGGCGTATGTGTGGAACAATTTTGAGGGATCTCAAAAGCTATTTGTCTGAGTTAGGCATGTTGGCACACACCTTTAATCCCAGCACTAGGGAGGCAGAGGCAGAGGCCAGCAGATTGCTGTGAGATCAAGGCCAGCCTGTTCCAGGCCAGTTGGGGCTATAGGGAGACCCTGTCTCAAAAAGACACACTGACAAAAAGTTATGGATATGGGGGCTGTCTAGATGGCTTATGAGGTAAAGGTACTTGCTGGTAAGCCTAACACCCTGAATTCAATCCCAGGAACCTACATGATGGAAAGAGAGAACCAACTCCCACGTCCTCTGACCTCCATATGTAAAATGTGGCATGTGAAGTGCATGCACGCACACACACACATACACACACACAGGATATACATAAATTGAGTGAATAAAAAAGTCATGGGTACTCCTTGGAACATGGTGAGGTGTTCCTTCAGGCCTTGGCAGCTCCTGCAGTCTCAAAGTTCTAGCTGTAATACCTGGGAGGGTCTTTTTACCATTCTGCACCTGACTGTGCCTCTGCCTGCCTGCTGGGCCTAGGGAGCTGAGGAGAGGCTTCCTGCTTGCTTTCTTCCCACAGTCTCCAATACTTTCTATTCTTTAGGCTTCTGACTCTTAAGGCTTGTTCTTCTCTCTCTTTGCAGCTGTTCCCCTGCCTTACAAATAGGTTAAAAATACCAAGGCTACCACCAACCACATCAGTAACTTGAGCAACTATTTCAAGTCAGCCAGGCTCTCTCTTGGAGGCGGATCAGCCTTGTGGCAGTCCCTATGGGTTGGGGACAGCCCGTCCTTCACTGAAAACAGAAGCTTGGGTCCCTCCTTGGGTCTCACATCTTGCTAAGAGTCTTGGGCCTCAGCTGCAGCTGCCCATGGGTGTGGACATTGAGAGCTCAACAGACAGCACTCAGTTTCTCACTTTCCATACTCAGCTGGCTCTCAAAGGGATGAGGACCTGTTGAGGACAAGCCAGGAACTGCTCCAAGCAGGGGGGAAGGGGGATACCAACCTCATAGGGTGCCTCTAGTTAGGGTGCAAGACACCTGGGCCATTCTTTTTGCCTGCCCCCCACTCACCCATGGCTGGGAATTTCCCACCATGCAAAGAAAGACTGAATTGAGAAGCCGCCCCTGCCAGTCCTAGGACAATGGCGCCTTATGCCTTCGAAATCAGAACTGGAGTAGAAGGGCCAAGGGCAGGTGGGGGCCTAGCTGTCTGTACCCAGGAAAGCCCTGCTTGCCAGGACCCTACTCAGACCCAGTGTCAAGTGAGATCCAAGGGGATGCAGGCTAGAGCCCTGGGTGGCTCACCCAGGCAGGGAGGTATCGGGTGCATCGGGCAGACAATGCCAACCCCTCAATGGCCCTCTGTGCAAGGTTCCCCTAGGGAAGGAACCATCTCCGGCGCTCGCTTCCTGCTGGGCGGGTATGGTGGCACTGGAGCAGCTCCAGCCCGCCCGCACACTTAGGGCTCCTTGGAGTTCAGGCCTGAGCCTCTGAAGGAAAACAGGGATCTTGGGATGGTGCAGGATCTTGTTCTCGTCGGTAGTACTCCATGGCGGGGGTAGCCGGAATGGCCTGAGGAAGTGGGGCGGGGATGAAGCCTAGGGAAGCAAGGACTCCTTCCGATCCTCGGCCACAGCCTTTCATCTGTTGCCAGCGTCAGAAGCCCAACAGGTGCGTGGAGGCGACAGCCCAGGTTCCGGGCTCAATCCCTCCCTTCCCCGCCTTCGTGGCGCCGACCCCAGCCCTCCCCAGGACCCGTCCGCTTTGTCAGACCGCGGGCGCGGAGCCGCCGCCGCCACACAAAGCTGCTTTTGTGTCCCGCAGCCTCCACGGGACCCGGTGACGTCAGCCTCGGCGACCAGCCCCGCAGCTCGGAGCATGGGCTACGGCGCCCCCTGGCGGCCGGAGGCGATGGCCTGAGCCCCGCCCAGTTGGGGTTGGTCTTTCGCCTAGCCCTCCGAGGTAGCCGGCTCAGCCCGCGGCTGCCCCTGCTGTTCACCGAAAAAAAATCCAGGCGCTTCCCATGGCATTCTACCAGCGCCCGTTCCACTGGCACCCAGCACTTTCCTTAGCTTCAGGCTTTCCACATTTGGCCCTCCATGAAGCTAATGACAAACCTCCATGGACACTGCCCACTTCGCCTGTCCAGCCAGCCTGTTTCTACCCTTTCAATTTGTAGGGAATGATGGTATTCTGGTTCTTATTTTGACTAAAAACCATTCTTATTAGCATGCATTAATTATTCATAATGAGTTTCATTGTGACATTTCATATGTATAGAATGCATTTTATCATATTAACCCCATAACCCTCTCTTGTCCCTCTCTCGCTGACCCCCTTCCTCTTCCCAACAAGTCCCTCCTTTTAATTTTTTATTTACTTTTTGCATTTTTTTATGTGTTTAAGTAGTTGCCTGAAGGTATACAAGTGCATTCGTGCTGTGTAATGCCTGAGGAGGGCAGAAGAGGGCATTTTGGAGCCCCTAAAACGGAGTTATGGACAGTTGTTAGTCACCCTGTGAATACTGGGAACTGAACCCAAGTTCTCTGCTAGAGCAGCCAGTGCTTGTAACTGCTGAGCCATTTCCTGTTTTTTTTAATTATTATTATTTTTGAGACAGGGTTTTTCCCTGTAGCCCCAGCTGGCCTAGAACTATGTTGACCAGGCTGGCCTCAATCTCAGAGATCCACCTGCCTCTGCCCCCAAGTGCTGTGATTAAAGGCATGAGCCATCATACCCAGTTTTTAAAAATATTTTATTATTTTTATTTTATGTGTATGAGTGTTATGCCTGCATGTCAGTAAGTGCACCTGTGTTATGCAATGCCGGAGGACAGAAGCAGCTGTCAGATGCCCTGGAACTGGAGTTACATACAGACAGTTGTTAGCTGCCATGTGGGTGCTGGGAATTGAACCCGGGTCTTCTGCAAGAAGTGTGCTTATTAGCATATATTAATTATTCATAGTGAGTTTGAATCCATAGTGGCTCATAACCGCTGAGCCATCTCTCCAGCCCCTCTTCTTCTAAAATGACCCAATGAGATCATCAGGGTTACTTACAGGAGTACAAGTACCTTACCAATGGCTACACCACAAAAGAAAATGCCTTTCCCTCCCCTATCAGGTGTCTATAAATCCTTGTGGAAGGGTAGAGCCTGGTGAGCCTCTCCTCCTGCGTCCATGACAGGATGTTGACCCGTCTTGTTCAGGTCTTCTACAAGTAATCACAGCTGCTGTAACATGCAATCACCATGTCATATCTAGAAGACAGTGTTCCACAACATTCCTCCCCTTTGAGCTCTTATATTTTTCCACCCCCTCTTTTACAATGTTCCCTGAGCCTTGTAGGTGATGTTTTTTTGACAAGGTCTCAGTATGTAGCCCAGGCTAGTCTAGAACATTTGGTGATCTTGCCTCAGCCTCCTGAGTGCTGGGATTACAGACATGTGCCATCATTCCTAGCTTCTTCTGAGCCTGTTTGGTCAAGCCAGGGGAGGCAAGTCACCTATCTGTGTGACTTCAGTCCTTTCTAGTATCTCTGGGCCTTTAAGTCTGATAAGTCAAAAGTCACCATCTCCTATACTAAAGGCTAGATGGCTACCCTTGCTACTTCAAACTTCCAAGAACCCTCTAGGAGAGCTCTGAAAGTCTGCATAGGGGCTCTGCAGGCTTGAAGCTGCTCCAGAACCACAGCTGCAAAGCAGGGAAGGGAAGGAGACAACACAGGCCCCAATATGTCAGCTGGTCAATCCAGATGGGCAAACTAAAGCTCAAAGCATCAACCTGGAAAGCTGAGTGCCCAGGGCTTTATCGAGTGATTGAAGCAACAACCACCCTCTTCTCAGCACAGCTCAGCGCACCCCCCCCCAACAAAGAATACCCAGTTCCTGATATTTTCTTTCTACATTTTATTATTTCAAACCATGTGAACAATTCCATAAAACATGTGAAAAAAGCAAGGAAGTGTTCAACGCTGGAGGACCCGGGCCTGGGGCGAGGGCATGAGGGGTCTGGCCCCTCAGCAGGCAGCGGCGGTTCCTAGATTAGCGCTAAGGAGCTACATTTAGGTTAATGGAGCCTGGGCCCAGGGCCTCAGGGCAGGGCCCTCAGTGAAGTTGGCAGTTATCTGGAACAGCCCTTGGAACCCAATTCCGTGGAGGGCAGGGCAGGGGGCCGCCCAAAGAGGGATGGGTGTAAACACGCAGACACACTCAAGGCACGGAATCACTGGAAAGGGGAATCGGGTGGGTGCTGGTCAGGATCTGACAGTTTTAAATAGGTTTTCTCTAAAAAGTTTTCTAGGTTTGCAGTTTTTTTTTCTTTACTTTCTTCTTCTTCTTCTTCATCATCATCATCATCATCATCATCTTTAAAAAGCAGGTGGACTGTGGTCTTCAGGAATGGTGATGTCTCTCACATTTCTTGTGCTTTTTCCTTTGGGGCCTCCGAGCGGCAAGGGGAAGGGTAGGCAGGAGGCTCCCTGTAAACATTTGGACTTGGGCTGGGTAGTCAGGGCTGGTGTTAGACAAAGCCAGGGGTCCAGGCTGGAGAAATGGGTACCCCTCCAGACACAGGCCTTGGGAGACTCTGCATGTGCCCCCACCCCTAGAACAAGACAACAGTCAGAAAACCAGAACAGATGCCCAGGAAAGGGGGTACCATGGCCACTCCTGGCACCTCAGACAAGGGCAGGCTTCAAACTGAGAGAGGCCTGTGGCAACCCCTCCCCCAAGTCTGGAGCTGAGGGAAGGGGCAGGGGAAGCTGAGAACAGAGAGAGGAAAGAGGGGAGAAGCAGCTGGGGGGACAGGCAGGGAGCGTGGTCTTCTTGCCCCTATCTTCCTCAGGGGTAGTAGGGGGCAGAGTCAGCGGTGGCCCTGGAGGTAGGGGATAGATACATACAGCATTGGTCACATGTGCCTCTTCATTTTGCCTCTCTAGACAATGACCTTTTTTCCCTCTTACTTGTTACCAGGCACACAGCCTTGCCCAGGAGTCAGCTTCTGTTGCTGGGTTACAAGGGTGTGCATATCTGACACTGGTGGTCATTGCACTTATACCAGGGCCAGTGAGGCTGGCCTGGGCCTAGGCCTAGAATCCTCAGGTCTAAGGTACAGATGGCTAAGAACAAGTACAAAGCTGGTAGCTAGGTCTCCTCATACAAGTAGGCTAGGCCAATGACATGGTGGTGAGGAGGCAATTTCCTCTAAGGAATATTGATTGGATAGCCTTCTATTCTGTCCAGGGCAAAGTCAGGTTTTTCTGTCTCCCTCTGTTCTCTGGTCCCTGACTGTCCCACTTTCTTTTCCTCCAGGATGACAACTCCCAGAGGATGAACCCTCAGTTCCCACCCCATGCCTCTCTGAGCTCAAGGCCCTCACTTTGTTTCTCTGCCTTGCCTTCCTTCTGACTCACCATCCTGCCAGGCCCCGCTGCCCCTCAGAAGAGGCCACAGTCCTTCAGGTTGTTCTTGATGATGACGTCGGTGACAGCATCAAACACAAACTGCACGTTCTTGGTATCGGTGGCACACGTGAAGTGCGTGTATATCTCCTTGGTGTCTTTGCGTTTATTCAGGTCCTCAAATTTGCTCTGGATGTAGCTGGCTGCCTCGTCATACTTGTTCGCCCCTGAGGGAGACAAATGGCAAAGACTTATGCTATCTGTGAATATCACAAGGAAGTGGGTTCCTTCCTGCATGTACAGCAGGGTTCTGCACATTACAGACAAGTGTTTAACATCTGCACATGTTCAGGGGTAGATGCCTATGTGTCTAGACACAGTATATATGCCCGAGTGAGGTACCAGCCTGGCATGCATCCTGTGGTCTTCCTCTGTCCAGAGGGGGGCACCCACCAGGCCATCAGGTCTCCAATGGTTCCTCTTGGGATGGACACCACCCCTTCCCAGAGTTAGTCTCTGTAGAGCCCCACCTGTGTACTCAGGGAAGCAGATGGTCAGCGGGCTCTGGGTGATTTTCTCCTCAAACAGGTCCTTCTTATTGAGGAAGAGGATGATGGATGTGTCTGTGAACCACTTATTGTTGCAGATGCTGTCAAACAGCTTCATGCTCTCATGCATGCGATTCTAAGGCAAGGACATAAAGTTGGTATTAGCTACCCATCGACCTCTGCCGGCTCTGTCCCCACCACCAACATCCTCTTGGTTTCTTACCATCTCCTCATCCTCAGCCAGCACCAAGTCATAGGCGCTTAAGGCTACACAGAAAATGATAGCTGTGACACCCTCGAAGCAATGGATCCACTTCTTCCGCTCAGACCGCTGACCACCCACATCAAACATCCTGTGGATATTGGGTCAACTTAGCTCCAAGGAATAGAGCCCCAGGGGAAGCATCCTTCCATTTCACAGGCTGGCAGTCTAAGGACAGAAACCTGGCCAAAGCAGGACAGCTGCCATCATGGAATCATCCACTCACTCACCTCGTCTCTGGTTCTAGGCCTGGTCAGGAGAACAGGCTGCAGCCACATGGGGCAGGGTCAGCAGAGGCAGCTGGCAGGTGATCACTGATAAACTGGGTGGCGAGGACATGTTTTCCCAAAACATAGCGCTGAGGACCCTCAGAGGGACTGGGGAATTATCCCCAATGGCTATCCCAATGGCTAGCAAGTGTTGCCCTTCACCATGCCCATACACCCACTCACTTGAAATGTAATTCCTTGAAGGTGAAATGTGTTTCCACGATGCCCGTGGTTTTCACACGGGTCCGCAGCACATCCTGCTGCGTGGGGATGTAGTCACTCTGTGCAATGCGCTCCAGGTCATTCAGGTAACTGCAGGTAGGGGGTGGAGGGTCAGGCAGGCCACAAGGGGCATCCTTACCTGGACCTCAGGCAATGTCCTGCTTCTTTCTTTCCTACCCTTTTCCTTTCCCTATTCTCTCCTTCCCTTCAGGCCAGACTGATCTATAGTCCAGTCCAATCTCAAACCCACAATCCTTCCATCTCAGCCTCCTGAGTGCTGCTATTATAGGTGTGCACTACCATGCCTGCCATCCTTGCTCCTATAACACTTGTCTGTTTTACAATCATTACTGAAATGAAGAAACTTAGACTCAACTTCATTTCTCCCACTTGGAACAGGACAAGGGGGAGGTATGGTCCTGTGGCCCTAGCAGCCAGGGTCTGAGCTTGGCCTGAATCCAATAATATTAGGGTGTTGAAGCTATAGGTAAGAAGTGGGAAGGGACAAATTAGTCCTTCAGGGAGAGATTCAAGATGTTAATTAAGGTACCTGATACAGAATAATTGGTGTGGTCCCTTGATAAGGGACTGGACATGTTGGGACCTGCCAGGCCCAATGGGTCTTCTACCCAGCACCCAATGAAATTTGAGCTGGGAGGGGGCACAAATACTTGCTTGGCAGAGGTCCCAAGGGCTCCTCATTACATGTTCCTTTAATTACTATCACTGCTTCTCCTACAGGGCCCACCACCCTATCTGCCTCAATATCCTTGCTGTGTTTTGGGGCTGGGTCCAGGCCTTAAAGTGGCTGCCCTCTATTGGTGTTTTGTTCCTGGGGCAGGGCTGCTGGGGCCAGCAGCTGGGCCAAACCAGGCCAAAGGGAAATGATCTCAGAGAAGCAGGGACAGAACAGAAAAACAGGAAGGGCCATGGGGGACCATGACGCACGTGCTGTGACCTGCACACCATGCCCTGCCTCCTACTGACAAAGCCCCTAGCCTAGAGGCCCTGTGGTGGGTTCCATACCACTCTCTCCATCTCAACAGGTGGGTTCACCCTAGGGACCTTCTATCCTATTGCAATTTAGAGGGCTGTTGTGAAGGTTAGTGTATCCCATTCCCTATGATGCTCCATCCTACACCCCATCCCTGAATGATCTTATCAAGGCAAAAATCACTCTCGAAGAGCAGGGCTGTGGTTACTGTTGGAACTTGAACGCCTAAAACAGTGCTGAGTATACAGTAGGTGCTTAGTATCTAGAGAATAAAGAAACAGGATGACAGAGAAGCAGAAGTAGCCTGGAGATAGCTCTACCCCACTCTCCTTTAGTATTGGAGAAACTGAAATGGTAACAGTTGACAGGGTTCACTCCTCTCTGCCCCTTATAACCCGCAAGCTCAGCTAGTGGCTAAGCCTGTGATCTCAGGGCGGGTAGTGCTGAAGCCTTGAAGGCCTCTACAGATTTGGCTATGATCCCAAGACTCCTTGGGAGGAGAGGAATAGGGATGACACAAGAGTATTCAGACCATGCAAGGAGGACAGGAGAAGCCTGTTCACATAACTGAGATAGGACTTGGGAATCCTGGACAGGCAAGATCCCTTCCTACTTATCCTCATGAGGTCCAGCCCTGTTGGGTGGGGTCTGAACAGGATGGGCAGTCGGAGCCAGAACCAGAGGGCCTGGCTGGACCAGAAGGAAGGAGAGCCCAGCTAGCACCTATCTACTAACACTGTCTAGAACCTATAGATGTTTCCTGTTCTTCCTGTGCCCCCTAGGGCCCTTAGCATCCTGCCTCAGTCCTGACACATGGCAGGACTGCAAAGGAGTTCAGAACTGTATACTGGGGCCAAAGAATCCCAGCCTGTTAGGCCTCTGGGATTTCTAGGACACTGTGATTCTCCAGTTGAGTCCTGGGCTTGGCCTAGGGCCAGAAAAGGTCAGAAGCAAGGTCTAGGCTCCAGACTGTGCACATATCTATCACCTTGAAGACAGCCTCTTCCTCTTTTGTAGGCCTCTGAGCAGTTTGCCTGAATTCCTGTGTCCTCACTCACAACTCTGGAGTTTGCATGTGCCATGTCCCTGCCTGGAACCCCTTCCCACTCTTCCTCTGCCTAGCTCTTGTTCAGAGCTTAGCTGAGGTAGTCCCTTCTCTGGCTTTCCCCCAATCATACTGACAGCCTCAGCTGTCATTGCTTGAGGACCTGTTCCACTCATAACTGTGTTCCTGAAGCCTTGCACAGAGCCTGGCACAGAGCAGGTGGCAGCAAATGCTCTTTACAATGATTGTGTACAAGGACAGATAAGGCTCAAGTAGCCTGAAAGCCATCATAGCTATCACTCCTTCTGGTCTTTCAATACCAATCTGCCCCAGCCCACCCATGCCACTCAACACCAAAGCCTCACACTGTCCAAATCATCAGCTTCAACCACAGGCGATCAGTACTTTGGATCCCCCACCATGCCCTGTTCCCCCTTGCAGTACTTACTAGGCAGCCGAGTCATTGAGCTGGTACTCCCGAGAGCGGCCAAAACAGGCTTGCACACCATGGTCAGCCCAGAGCCTCCGGATGACACCAGACAGGTCTTCGGGGAGCATACCTTGCTCCTCAGCAGCGCAAGACAGTGCAAACAGCTGTCTGGCATCATCCTGGACACAGTAGTGGAGGGCAGTCAGCCAGGAAAAAGAACATATCCCTCTCCCACACTACCAGAGACAGAGAATCCTTTGGAATGGGGCCCAAGTTAGAGTACTCTCAGGTTCCAAAGGACAAGACTTGCCCTGAAGGCTTTTGGGAGACAAGTGGAACTGAGGGAGAGAGGGTGTACACATACCGCACGTTGGGGGTCTGCAAAGTCAATCTGCAGGTTGCCCATGGCCTTGACAATGGCCATGATAGACTGGATGGTGTTGCTATAGACAACTGCTCGATACTGCCGACATTCCTCCTCTGAGTAGCCAGCCTCATGGATGATCCTGATAAGCAGAGGCCAAGAGTTAGGGTCCACAGAGCATAGGAAGTCATGTGGCTCCCTGAAGCTGCTAGGGGTTACAGGAATCTGCTTTAAAGATGGGGAAACTAACCCTGCCCATGGAGTCATGTGAATATACAAGTAGCTACAAGGAAGTCTGGAATTAGAGAACACCAGACAGGAGGCAATACAGGCTCCAAGAAGAAGAGAATCAATGTCTGGAGACAGCTTTGCTCAGCACTTACTTCATCTGCTTGACGATGGTGCTCTTCCCCGACTCCCCAGCACCTGGAACAGAGGGTACAGGTGGTTAGTGGCAGGCTGAGTAGGCTCTAAAGGCAGGTAAGTTTCTTCACTGTGATTAGCTTTGGAGGTACATCTTACCCTCCACACATCAGTAGCAGAGTGAGACAGGTGTTGGCCCTAGTAGTCAGTTGAGCTACCAGAAATATGGCTGGTAGGGCCACAGAGGCCAGGGAAACCTACAGCAGCCTCCCCGCAGGGTCTTGCCTACTTAAGCTCTACTGCCCACTGTGGCTCTGCCACCTCTGCCCTGGATGAGTTCAAGGGTTTTGGCCAGAGACTTAAGCACTTATTCTCTGTTCTCACATACACAGGCTTGCTACCCTGTGCACTGGGGACTCAAGAACATGGCATCCCAGGGAGAGCTGGCTGGAAGGTGCCATACTGCAGGAGGCAGTAACCCCTCTTCTTCCTATATCCAGAGATTTAACTACTAAAGAATCTACATGAGGGGCTAGAGAGATGGCTCAGCGGTTAAGAGCACTGACTGCTCTTGCAGAGGACCCAGGTTCAATTCCCAGCACCCACATGGCGGCTACAAACTGTTCTTCTACAAACTGTCCTTAACTCCAGTTCCAGGGGAATCTGAAGCCCTCTTCTGACCTCTGCGGCATTGCATGACATGGGTACACTCACATACATGCACACAATACACTCATACACACAAAACAAAAATAATAAAAATATTTTTTTCTTTTTCTTTTTTTTGTCTTTTGAGTCAGGGTCTCTTTGTATCCCCAGCTGGCCTGGAACTCACTATGTAGACCAGGCTGACCTTGATGTCATAGAGATCTGCCTGCCTCTGCCTCCCGA